>NC_047055.1:40611514-40911514 GCF_011762595.2 Tursiops truncatus
AGTAGTGATTGAAATTCAACTTACCAGACTGAATCCTGACTCTGGCATTTCCTTTCCAAAACATGGGTTACAATGTGGAGAAAGGGCTAAGATTGTTCTGGGGGCTTCCCTGGTGGCGCAGGTGGTTGAGATGTCCGCCTGCCGATGCAGGGGACGCGGGTTCGTGCCCCGGTCTGGGAAGATCCCACATGCCACGGAGTGGCTGGGCCCGTGAGCCTATGGCCACTGAGCTTGCACGTCCGGAGCCTGTGCTCCGCAACAGGAGAGGCCACAACAGTGAGAGGCCTGCGTACCGCAAAAAAAAAAAAAGTGTTCTGGGAATAGGTAGAAATGGAGAAAACAGGAGCCCCATGAATTCATAAGGTCATTATTTAAACCTGGGATAGGAAGAAGAGGTGCTCAAAGCCTAACTCACCTTTTTGCCTCAAGGTAGATGATTGGCCTTGGGCGAAAATAACCCTGGATGTCATGACAATTAGGTAATACATTTATATAACTTATTAAAAGAAAAGAAAAACGTGGTCAGTAATGACTAAGCAAGTGTCCAAATCTTTCAATGAAAGTGGCGACAGGAGAGAAATACCAGCTGATAACATGATTGGCTTCACCAAGTTAACAGCTGAGGCAATTCTGAGATTCAAACAGAAACCAAGCCATCATGCTCAAATTTAGTGATAACCCTTTAGAAAGGCTTAAGAAAAACCCTGCATATGGGAAAGATTATGCTAACTAGGTACCTTGCATTATGCCCACACATAATAATGCAGACTCACAGCTGTGAACACACATCTGGATAGCATGGATGTGATTCCAGTCAATCTCTAAGGGAACTATTATATCAAGGCAAGTGCCAGTTGAACATGTTTGAAGCCTACAAAAGTTCTAATTTTAAGACAAACAGCCTGTTTCAGACAATAGGATTATAAACCTACATGATATATCTTTTATAATTATTGCTATTTTGTCAGAGAAGACTTTTCTATGTACTGCAAAAAAAAAAAAAAGGAAATCTACCACATCTTTCAGCATTCCTTAAATGTCTGTGATCTTTTCTATACAGGTTTAAGAATAGTAATAATTACCCAACAAAATAATTACCCAACATGGCTTTTTGCTGTCTTATTAAGTGACCTCAGAAAACTGACTCTTGCCCTTTCTTAGCCAACACATGCATATTTCCTGGATTAAGTACCACAAAGTTATACCATCAATGGCCAGTGCCATCTTCAGCAAAATACAAGGAGTATAAAGTCCTCTGGACTGGTAAGGTCAACAGCTATTTGAGGCACATGATGTGCAAGGTTCCATGTTGAGGAATCTAAAGATGTCCTAGTCTGTTATTAAAATAAAATGAGATATGTGCTAAGCAGCCCATAGAAAGTTAGCAGCTGAAGAAACCTTAAGGAATGTCAAGTTCAATCTCCTCATTTTTAAAATTTCCTCATGTTACTGATGAATAAGCTAAAGCTCCTTTTTATGCACTTGGTTAATGGCAGTACCAGGGCAAAATTTTGGGTCTCTTGATTCTCATATTGGTATTTTTCCACTACATCACAGCATGCTCAGCAACTCTGGGAAGGAAGGGGTAGAATTTACTTCTCAGCAGAGATCTGGAAAAGCTGCAATGGAAAATCTACACTCTGAAGATTGTTCAGAATATTACAGGTAAAAGTGAACAAACAGTCAAACACAGCAAGGAAAAGGAAGAAGAGAAGCATGGGTGTATTACTGGGAAAGAATGAGTCATTTCTGGAGATCCAAAAGCAGTCCAGTTTAGGTAGAAATTTGCAGTTTCTTGACAAGGGTGCTATTGGCCTTTTTGGTGGGACAGTTCTGAAATGGTGAGGGTCTATTTCACTCAATACAAAGATGCTTGGCATCCCTTGCTCCAGATCACTAGACATCCATATCGTCCTCACTCACTGTGACAACCCAAAACACCCCAAGAGCTTTCCAAATGTCACCACTCCCAGTTTAGAACGACTGAGCATAAACATGGGGTGTCTAGGGATAGGAATAATACTTGAGAAGGCTGAAAGTAGGGTGGGTTCAGATAATGAAAAACCTTAAAGAAATTCATACCTTTTTCAATAGACTACAGGGAAACACTGAATGTAGTAGGGATGAGGTCTAGTTTGATATGTTCTTCAGGAAGGATTTTGGTAGCAATGTAGAAAATAATTAAGGTGGGTAAGAGACAAAGGCAAGGAGTCAAGTTAGTTCCAACAATAACACATGGTTTTCTTTCTTTCATTTTTCTACTCCTACTACTGTGTCTACCTGGGCTTTGACATTTGCTTTGGATTCTGACTCCTGGTCTCTATTTTGAGCCCTGGAATACGAAGTTGGCCTCTTAGAGTTAATCATAGTGTATTTCTTTGACACTCACTTAGTTTATTCTTATTAACCAGCCTTAGTTCCCAGCCCCATTGTTGGCTCTAAGAACTGAGGGCAGCCTCTGCCATTCAAAGGTATCTTTCCTCCATGTCATCTTGAAGTGTTTTTAACTTGAGCTCTGGTTCCAATATGCTTACAAAATGGTTTTCAAATAAAAACACCTTGTTTCAAGCTTTTTGCCTGCGTTATCTAAAGTTTCACTTGTTCCCAGGTGCATTCAGCTTAGGTGAAAAGAAAACCAAAAGGTGATAAATATGTTCGTTGCAAGCAGATGTTTGGTATTTTATAGGACACAGAAATACTACTTTACTGAATGGCAGGCTGTTCAAAAACTTAGCGTTAATGAGACTGTGTCAGCATTTTCATTAAAAACCCCTATTTTCCTAAGCACATGTATTTTCAGTTTTAGAGATAAGTTGGAAACCATCAGATTGGTTGTTTCTAAATTAAAGCAGAGACATTAGAGAAATACTCCTTTTGGTCAAAGACATTATGCCAAGATGCCATGTAAAAGAAATCGCAATGAGAACATGAATCAACTTCCAGGGACACTCCAACCACAGAAAAGTTTATGGAGTCCTCTCATGTTTTGAAACGGCAACGCAAAGAGCCTGCTAGTCGGTGAAAAATCAGCACCTGATGACGCACCTGATGGATGGCTCCCAGAAATCCAACTGGTTCTAATTTTCTGACATGTACTAGTTTTCAAAAAAAAAAAAAACAATGAAAATGCATCTCACACTACAGAAACTTCTAGATGGATCCTAGGGAGGAAAAAAGAACACACCGGGGCACACCTAGCAAGCTAATATTCTCCATCCAAAGATCACCTGCCAAGGTCATTGAGTTGACATCCTGCCACATCAGTCTCAAGGCAACAGACTATACCCCTAGCACTAGCCAGTCACCTTGCAAATGCATAACCTTAGTCAACTAAATAGCAACTGAGAGACTGTTATTCGGTGCAAAATCAACCCCAATATTAAAAAACAAAAATGAAAACGGACCTTGGCCTGAAAATAATTGTTAATTTGTGTCATCTTTTTATACATATCACTTGAGGTTGGCATCACAATGGTTAACATGATGGACTCTGGAGCCAGATTCCCTAAGTTTGAACCTTGGCCGCACTATTTACTAGCTGAGAGGCCTTAGTCATGTCATGTCTCTGCTCCCCAATGAGAAAAACAATGATACCTACCTCACAGGATTGTGAGAATTAGCCAATACATGCAAAGCACTTAGAACAATGCCTAGTACATAAGTGTCCAATAATGTTAATCATAGTGATAATGATATCATATGATGGGAAAGGTATCTAAAAATCAATGAAAACAGAATCTGGAAAGGACAGTTAGTTCTCTATCTGATATGAATTAAAAGGAAGGAGGGAAGGAAAGAAAGGAAGACCACAAATTATTCTAAGGGATATCACAGGATTTCTACACTTTCCTTAAATCCTTTAAGCATTGAAATGGGACTTAGAATCACTGATATCTAGGATGGGGGTCCTCTAAGGCTGGCTTTCCCATCTCAGTAGGGAAAATTGAGCCAACTGCTTTCCTTACCCCTTTTTCTCTGAGTGAAATGTTGATTTATTTGTAGCAGCTACTACTGCTGTTATTTGTTTGGTTTCCAGTTAACTGACCAATAAGTGCTGAGCCAAGATCCCTCCAACCATGTCAATGCAGACGGGCAGTTCTCACTGTATACCCTCAAGAAAACAATGTGATTAAAAAATCTTCCACCAAACAAAAGTCCAGGACCAGGTGGCTTCACAGGTGAATTCTATCAAACATTTAGAGAAGGGCTAACACCCATCCTTCTCAAACTCTTCCAAATCACTGCAGAGGGAGAAACACTCCCAAATTCATTCTACAAAGCCAACATCACCCTGATACCAAAAAACCAGAAAAAGATATCACAAAAACAAAAATTATAAACCAATATCACTGATGAACATAGATGCAAAAATCCTGAACAAAATACTAGCAAACAGAATCCAGCAGCACACTGAAAGGATCATACCCCATGACCAGGTGGGATTCATCCCAGGGATGCAAGGATTCTTCAATATACACAAATCAATCAATGTGATAAACCACATTAACAAATTAAGGAATAAAAACCATATGATAATCTCAATAGATGCAGAAAAAGCTTTCAGCAAAATTCAACACCCATTTATGATAAAAATTCTCCAGAAAATGGGCATAGAGGGAACCTACCTCAACATAATAATAGCCATATATGACAAACCCACAGCAAGCATCATACTCAATGGTGAAAAACTGAAAGTATTTCCACTAAGATCAGGAACAAGACAAGGATGTCCTCTCTTGCCACTCTTATTGTATATAGTTTTGGAAGTCCTAGCCACAGCAATCAGAGAAGAAAAATAAATAAAAGGAATACAAATTGGAAAAGAACAAGTAAAACTGTCATCTTTGCCAATGACATGATACTATACATAGAAAATCCTAAAGATGCCACCAGAAAACTACTAGAAATAATCAATGAATTTGGTAAGGTTGCAGGATCCAAATTAATGCACAGAAATCTCTAGCATTCCTATACACTAACAACGAAAAATCAGAAAGAGAAATTAAGGAAACACTCTCATTTACCACTGCAACAAAAAGAATAAAATACCTAGGAATAAACCTGCCTAAGGAGGAGAAAGACTTGTACCCAGAAAACTATAAAACACAGATGAAAGAAATAAAAGATAACATAGACACATGGAGAAATATACCATGTTCTTGGATTGGAAGAATCAAAATTGTGAAAATGACTATCCTACTCAAATCAATCTACAGATTCAATTCAATCCCTATCAAACTACCAATGGCATCTTCACAGAATTAGAACAAAAATTTTACAATTCATATGGAAATGCAAATGACCCCAAATAGCCAAAGTAATCTTGAGAAATAAAAACGGAATTGGAGGAATCAGGCTCCCTGACTTCAAAGTATACCATAAAGCTACAGTAATCAAGACAGTATGGTACTGGCACAAAAACAGAAATATAGATCAAAGGTACAAGACAGAATGCCCAGAGTCAACCCACGCACATATGGGCACCTAATTTATGACAAAGGAGGCAAGAACATACAATAGAGAAAAAACAGCCTCTTCAATAAGTGGTGCTGGGAAAACTGGACAGCTACATGTTAAAGAATGAAATTAGAATACTCCCTAACACCATACACAAAAATAAACTCCAAATGGATTAAAGACTTAAATGTAAGACCAGACACTATAAAACTCTTAGAGGAAAACACAGGAAAAACACACTTTAAAATAAATCACAGCAAGATCTTTTTTGACCCACCTCCTAGAGTAATGTAAATAAAACCAAAAACAAAAATTGGGACCTAATGAAACTTAAAAGCTTTTGCATAGTAAAGGAAACTATAAACAAGACAAAAAGACAACCCTCAGAATGGGAGAAAATATTTGCAAATGAATCAATGGACAAAGGATTAATCCCCAAAATATACAAACAGCTCATGGAGCTCAATGTGAAAAAAACAAACAATCCAGTTAAAAACTGGGCAGAAGACCTAAATAGATAATTCACCAAGTAAGACATACAGATGGCCAATAGACACATCAAAAGATGCTCAACATCACTAATTATTAGAGAAACGCAAATCAAAACTACAATGAGGTATCACCTCACACCAGTCAGAATAGCCATTATCATAAAATCTAGAAACAATAAATGCTGGAGAGGGTGTGGAGAAAAGGGAACCCTCTTGCACTGTTGGTGGGAATGTAAATTGGTACAGCCACTACGGAGAACAGTATGGTGGCTCCTTAAAAAACGAAAAATAGAACTACCATATGACCCAGCAATCCCGCTACTGGCATATACTCTGAGAAAACCGTAACTCCAAAAGAGTCATGTACCACAATGTTCATTGCAGCTCTATTTACAATAGCCAGGATATGGAAGCAACCTAAGTGTCCATCGACAGATGAATGGATAAAGAAGATGTGGCACATATATACAATGAAATATTATTCAGCCATAAAAAGAAATGAAATTGAGTTATTTGTAGTGAGGTGGTGGACCTAGAGTCTGTCATACAGAGTGAAGTAAGTCAGAAAGAGGAAAACAAATACCATATGCTACCACATATATATGGAATCTAAAAAAAAAACTGGTACTAATGAACCTAGTTGCAGGGCAGGAATAGAGAGGTAGACATAGAAAATGGACTTGAAGACATGGGGTAGGAGGATGAAGCTGAGGCGAAGTGAGAGTAGCATCAATGTATATACACTATCTAATGTAAAATAGTTGGCTGGTGGGAAGCAGCAGTATAGCACAAGGAGATCAGCTTGGTGTTTTGCGATGACCTAGAGGGGTGGGATAGGGAGGGTGGGAGGGAGGCTGAAGAGGGAGGGGATATGGGACATGTGTATGCATATGGCTGATTCGCTTTGTGCAGCAGAAACTAACACAGTATTGTGAAGTAATTATACTCCAATAAAGATCTATTTTAAAAAAAGTAAAGAAAAGATAACAAGCCCTGGCTGAAAATCAGGACCTGAATAGCTTCAGTAGGTTACTAGACATTTGGAAAGAGTTTGATGGAGCTTTGAAATAATTCATCAAGATGATATGCCATGAATGGGCAGCATTTTTCAGGGGTATCCCTGCCACTTATTCAGAAACAGAGGACAAATATTTTTTTAGCAAAGTATGGGGGAATGGAGGTCTCTAAGATCAATACCACTGACGCAAGTACTTTTAATTTTCAGTTCTACTCAAGACCTTGCAAACACTTTACTTTGACTTCAGCTGCAACAATCCACAAAACAAAGTAGTGTCTTGTTCTCACTAATGCAAATAAGTGGTCATTCCAAAGATATTTTTCATGTGAGGGTCATGTGGTTATCCCACATAGACCAGAGAAAAATCTAAAATACAAGTCATAAAAATATATGGAGGGTCAGTGTGTGTATTTCTTATGTGTTCACAGTGTCCCTACTAGGGGAGTAGGAGACAGTGGCCTTTATTTACATGTGAATTTGTACCAAGAAAAGCACAAAGTGGAATATTTTAGAAATATTACCGTATTAATAGTTCCTCAAGCAAAAGCTTAAATTGATTTTTCTTTCAAACTCCAGTCCAGTTTAAAAGACTCAAAGGTCTTCTGATGCCGTTTTGTTTTTCCCAGCGTGCTCAAAGACCTTATTTATTCTTCTATGGATATTTACAATGAGAAAAGGCGGGGGGGGGGGGGGATACACATACACATGCACACGCACACGCACACACAGACACAAATGGCAATCCACTAAATATATAAGCTCTCTACAAATTGGTAGTTGACTTTAAAGGTAAGATATCTGCTAAGCTGATGGTGTGGCATGACAAATGGAATCCTATCTCCTTTGACATTAGGTGGAGCCTACAAATCAACTCTTTTCAAAATACCTTTCACTAATTTTAATTAATAAACGTTTCCATAGGACGTACTGTGTGATAGACACTGTTCAAAGCACTTTACTGTAGTTAATTAATTTAATCATCACAACTCTATGTGGCAGACAGTATTATTATCATCTCCATTTTACAAATGAAGAAGAGAAGTCAAGTGGCTTTCGTAAGGTCATGTAGCTAGTAGGTAGCAAAGTTAGACTTTGAACCCAGGCTATCTGGCTCTAAAGTCCAAGCTGTCAACCATTATGCTATCCAACCTGGTCATAGTACATAAAATGAAGACAAATGAGGAAATGAGTGTGGGACATTCAGGCTCCTTACAGAAACGGAGCCAAGTTACCTTATCTTTGTGATGTATAATGTCTTGTTTTTGTCCCAAGAAAAATTTTAGCTATGGCTTCATTCCCATTCTCTCAGTGGCAAAATTTAACCTTTTTAGTCTCTTACTAATCTCACAAAGGTCTTTTAATTGCTCTACAATTAAAAGAGATTCTTCTAGTTCCCTCTCAAATTTTTCTTCCTGTTCATTCACTTAAGTAACAAATATTGTTTAACTGATAGCATGACTCATAAATCTAACCTTTTTTTTTTTTTTTTTTTTTTTTTTTTTTTTTTTTTGCGGTACGCGGGCCTCTCACTGTTGTGGCCATTCCCGTTGCAGAGCCCAGGCTCTGGAGGCTCAGCGGCCATGGCTCACGGGCCCAGCTGCTCCGCAGCATGTGGGATCCTCCCGGACCAGGGCACGAACCCATGTCCCCTGCATCGGCAGGCGGACTCTCAACCACTGTGCCACCAGGGAAGCTCAAATCTAACCTTTTTTCTCCTGCTACAGGCTTGGCTTGACTTAGTGAAAGCCTACTCGTTGTCACAGGTAGGAGAATACTTATACTACAAAGAAGCAGAGCAACAACAGCAATAGTAACAACAGATAAAACATTTTCATATATCATATGTCCCAAACTGGTATGAGACACATTGTCAATACTGACTTATTTAATTCTCACAAAAATCCCTGAAAAAGCAGGGTATTACTCTAATACCATCAGCAAGGATACAGAGTCTAAAACAATAAGCCATTTAGCTCAAGTTGTCCAAGTAGTAGATTTGAATTGAGGTCCATCTGACTTTAATGCCCATCATATTGGTTACCATCAGAACAAGTGTTACGCTGCTTTAGCATTAAATAAATGCTTAAGTGGTTTGCCAATGGTTGCTCAGCTAGTACATGGTGGATGCAGGGTTTACACTTAGGTCTTAAAACCCCAAGACCTGTGCTCATTCTATAAGATCCTAAGTCTGGTTTTAGGCAAAAAGTTTATAACTTAATGCCTTTGATTACATTGTTGATCTAAGTTCAACAATGTGTGGGTCCTCTTGGGACTCAATCTCTGTAGTTAATAATTGAATGTACAGGTAGAAGTGTGTGTGTGTGTGTGCGCGTGCACGCATGCATGCATGAGTGTGCACTATGTACGTCAGAGCAAGAGACTGGCAGTGAATGTAAATTACATTCTCTGTTATTCTAACTTCGATGAAAATCACCAAAATTAATAGAATATTGGAGGGATCCTGGTCTAACTTTTGGAATCTAGAAGAGGCAGTAACATATCTCTTTTGTTCCATGAACATTTTAGAATTGGTCAGGGCACTCCTAGGAAGGAGAAGAAGAAGTAAAGTAGATCATCAAATCATCAGGCAGAGGATTACACTTACTACTTAATAGAAAGACAGGCATATGCAAAAATTAATTTCTGTACCAATTTTCCAACTTTCTACTTCAAAATCTTACCATGTACGTACACACTTTTCACAAAGTGTTAACACTCACAGTAGCAAATGCTACAGCTGAAAATGCAAATGTATTTTCCATTACAATTCCTTTTCAGTCACTCATAACTGCATCAACCATCCTGCATCTTAGCTAAAATATTCTCTGTTTGACCTCAGGGCAAACACTGAATTTTTTCCCTTTTCCAAAAGAAGTGTGAAAAAAGCCCCCTTTAGCTATGTCTGAGTCACCACCAGGAAAGGTAGGGGAGATCCTTATTATAATCAAATGGGAAGAGGAAGAGAACGTAAAGGGACCTGTTAGAGTTTGTGTCCAAAAAAAAAGAAAAACAGGAAGTAACTGAACTTTAAAATTCAAGATGATACACTTTCCCACGTGTGAAAAATTGGCCAAGAATAAGTTATGAACATTTCAGAGTGGTTTGCTGAACTAGCAGATATCCTGTTCCCTGAACGGGAACTGCTAGAGGAAGAAGGCAAAAGGCCTTCAGGGAAGAGAATGTCACAAGAGAGTAGAACAAGGGTTCAGTTAATTCTCTTTTCCCAAAGGATGTGATTTTGACTCAGCCCCAAGGGTCCCAGTCTATTCTGGTTGGATGTAGTCCTGTTGGGCTGAGCTGTCCCCAGGTCTTCATATTCTTTACTGTCCAGGCACATTTTTATCAAGTTGGACTAACTGAACTCTGTGTAAGGACAGAAGCATCTGATGGCAAGCCCCAATTATGTCACATATACTTTGATTCAAATAACCTCTTTTCAGCCTGTTTTCTCTGTGGGCGTATGTGTATGTGAGTGTGCGTGTGTGTGTTGACACAAATAAAATGTTTTACTTTAGACACTGGAAAAGGATGCTAGATAAAAGTCTTCTTAATTGTGTTTATTTTTCCATTCTGTGTTCTAGTTATAAAAGCAATCCATTTTCATCAAAGAAAATGTGGGAAATATGGGAAAACATAAAAGGATAAAATGAGAATCACCAATATTCCAAGAGATGACTTTGGTATATGTCCTTCTATTCTTCTTTCTAAAAACATTCTCTTTCCCAAGAAAAGAGACTATTCTACACATACTATTATGTAACCTGTTTTCTCATGTCACCAGACCTGTTCCTTTTTTTCTATGTATAATAATTCCTCAGGTAAACTCACCCAACCTCATAGTTTTAAATACAATTTATTTGTTGATGATTTCCAATTTTATATAACCAGCATAATGTCTCTCTCAAATTCTGACTCATTCATCGACAGCCTATACAACATTTCCCTTAGCTGTTTAATAGGCATCTCAAGCCACACATGCTCAAAACTGAGCTCTGATGTTTGCCATCCTCTCCAACCAGCCTCCTTCAGTTTTCCCCATCTCACTAACACTGAAAACCATCCCTCTAGTTATGCAGCTCTTCAAAAATCTTGATTCCTTTAATTCTCTCATATCCCACATCAGATCCATCAGAAAATCCTGAGAACTCTACCCTATTATCACCTGGAATTACCAATCATTTCTCACCAGGATTATTTCAAAGCCTCTGAACTGATCTATTTCTGTCCCTGCATTCTTCACTCTGTTGCAATCGTTGTAATTAGAAGGTTCTCATTAAAATGTAAGTTAGATCTTCACACTCTGTCTTCCATTCTCTCTCTTGGATAGAAGTCTTCACCAGGACCTACAAGGCCATCTCCAATCTAGACCTCCATCTTTCCCCCAGGACCTCTGTTACCTCTCTTATCTGTTCTTCTCTTCCACTTGTCTATATTCATTCTGTGCCTCTGAACACACTGGCCTTGTTACTATTCTGCAAATACCCCAGGTATGCTCCCACCTCAGCTCCTTTGCACTTGCTATTCCCCCTGCTTGAAATATTCTTCCCCCAGGTATCCTCATGTCTTACTCCTTCATATCCTTTAAAGGAGGCATTCTCAGTGAGGCTTTTCCTGTACTCTTTATCTAAAATTTCACCCATATACTTTATATTCCACTTCCTTGAGTGTTTCTTTTTGATATTCTGTATCACATAGTTTACTCATTTATCTTGATAATGGCCTGTCATCACCACTGAATTATAAGCTCTATGAGGGCAGAGATTTTTTCCCCACTTTTTAAAACGGTTATATACCCAGCACCTAGAACAGAACCAGGCAGATACTGCATGCTCAGTAAATATTTGTAGAATAAATAGGTAAAGGCTTACTCCATCTTCCCAAAAAAATGATCATCTGGGCATTTTCTGGGACGAGGCCCAACTCCCTATCACTATTAAAATGACTCCATATCCTTCAAGATCATTCTAAAAGCCAACCACTTCACAAGAGTGTCTTTCCATTTTTGTCACATAATATTTAGGGATTTATTTGGAGGCCATTTAAATAAAAGTAATCCTGAACAGAAAATAAGTTAGATGAAAAGCACTAGAAAGCAGCCCTTTGTTACCTGGCACCTCACATCACATTCCTTCTAAGCTACACATTTTCCTGTATACTCCAATATGAAGATACACAAGTAAATCTGTTTGATGCTATTTTGCTGTAAAAATCCACAGTCAATTGTCATCATGTATATGCCAAATGTAGGCGAATATTAGGGAACAGTGCTACATCACTGTAGATATGTAGAAAATCACACAAGCAAAAGTTAAGACTTAGTTTGAAGAACAATCTCATTTATCGCTTTTGCATGACTGTTGGGTGGTATTGATGAACTTTGCCTTACATAACAGGTGTGTTTCCCTCAAGCCTCTAGAGATGGATAATTTGATGTAAAATATACAAGTGGAATCTCCTATTTAAAGCAACTCTTTGCTATATTAGCTAGGTTGTAAGTGTGGGTTTAGTTATGTTGCATTTACTTAAATCAAGGCCTATCTGCTCTGGGTTTAGTGCAAAGTAATGCCAGTAAAATCTAATCTCGTGGTTTGTCTTTGTAAAATTCTTACTAGCTGGGGGTACTAAGGGTGACAGACACTATTTTTTAAACCAAGAATGTTTCAGACATTTGAGAACAGAAACCTAAAAATGACTAAACTGAGGTAATAATGTAACTTTGAGTTGAGAATTTTAACTACAATTCTGTGACCCATGTTATTCATGCATCATAGAAACTGAACTGAATTTAGGGGCAGAACATCTAGGTTCACATTTTGACTTTGTCATTTACTCACAACCTCTTGGCACCTCAGTATCCTAACCTACAAATTGTGGATAATAGTCCTTGCCTTCATCCCAGGACTGCCCTAAGATCAATGAAAAAAGAAACCTCTGGGAAAGTTGTCTGTTACGTTCCCCTGCTATTCCAGACAGAAAAGATTGTTGTGATACTCCCTGCCCAGACTGTGGCATCTGTTACAAGATACCCAGATTGTGACACTGTTGATCTTTTCAGAGATTTGGTTAGGTTTGGAATAAACACGTAAATTGTGGGAAGCAAAAAAAATCAAACATTGTGTGAGCTTTAAAAAAATGACACTTTAAACGATTTGTTGCAGGCTGTAGATTGTGTCCTGGTATCCCAACCCTTGTAATCACTCAGGCTCTACAACTGAGTATGCTCAATGCTGGTTTAAGCCCAAACATTTCTACATCACAGTCTGGCACACACGGGCTCAAAGGAAACAAGCGCGTTATACTACAAATTAGCTAATGGAACTCATGTTTGATAATCTACAATTTTTAATTTGAAAGTAATCTAATTTAGTCTACTGCTTAACATTTACAATTCATATGAAATGGCGCTGCACATAGGCATCTGATTAAAGAACACATTATAAGTGCTAAACTATTCCTATAGTAAAATGATCTAGCTTCCATGATGGTATAACCAGATACAATCATAAATACCATATTATAATGTCCATTGACCTACCAATTTCATTGTAATGGGAGAAATAATTTGTGATACTGCCCTTCATGAATTCTCCAGCCCTCTGGTTTCATTAGTGAGCTTTCCTAGGCTGGCAGAGAAATTGCCGTGACTGCCCCTGCTCTCTGTCCCTAATTTTATAAGTGGTCTCTCTTCAATCAGTTCATCATTGAATCAGTGTTAATTTTAAAGCACTATGAACTTCCTAGGAAATAGGCACAAATGCTAACAAGCTTTTTTGATTTCCAATTTTAAAAATTATATTTCTATACCCACATTTTCATTTAACAGCAGTGGTGCCAGTCAGATTTAAATTGTAAAAAACATCTCCTTGATCTACACATTCAAAATACATTTTGGCGAAAAATGTGAAAGAGATGGACATTTATTTTAAGTCAAGATGATCATTCCCTTTGTTTGATGAGTTACTTGGCTACTTTCAAAGACTGAGGGACTGCTCCATTGCAGATTCATTGGTAGAGTGTATCTGAGAGACAACTGGGAAAAAAAGGACAGGAGTCTTGTCTCAGTCCCACTGGTGACTTTCTCCTGGGCCCTAAGCCAGTCATTTAACTTTCCATTTATCCACTGCTACTCAAGGCATCGGCAAATGCTTTGAAGTTACTCAATGTTTTTATTCCTTAAACTAAAATACAAATTGGGTCTTAAAACCTAAACAGAACAACAACAAGGAAAGGTAAAGTTAAGTCTTAGAAATTGAAAAGGAATTGGCTAGATTTGCTAACGTGTAAAATTCTCCAGAAAATAGGCTGCAAATATATGCACATGAAATATTTCAATATCCCACAGCTGCATGTGTTTTGTTTTCAAGTGCCTCTAATCTAACAGAAGGAATTTAAACTAGATCCTGTATTGACACATTAGAGCCATTTCTAGCGGTTTCAAAACAAACACAATTTAAACAGTCATGTTGTTTGCTCTCCTAACCAAGACTTTAGGTCCTGAAATGCAGAATCTGTAGGAAAACTTACACTCCAAACGGTTGCTCTTAACTTTACAAAAAATAAGTTTACTGGAAAACAATGTCAAATCAATTCTTCTGGCCTTCTGATTCGTCAGTATACAAACTAAGGCGAAATCATGAAGTATGATGACAAAAGGGAAAGACTCAGATGTTCCAAATATTGTTAGTACCAACCGCATAACCTTAGAGTCTCAAATCCAGCTGTATGAGGGCCCACACTTGCCCTTAACCAGAAGAAAGTGATGGCTCTCTCTTTATATGACTAGTAAGGATTTGAAATGTGCTCCTCTTCCTTTCTCTGAATAGACATAATTGTGAAGAGATTAGGATACAAATGCTCTGTGTATATTGTTTCCTCTTATCTCCCATTGAGTCTTCTCATGTTGCTCTGCTTCAGAGGACAGGATTCAACTCATTATGTATTTGTTGAGCATCTGCCTGGAGAGCAGTTATGTGCTAGGTCTGGAGAGTGAGGGGCTCTCCAAAAAATGTGGGTGTTATGGAGCCTTATATTCTATTAGGATTTTATATTATAGTACAAAAGCCCAGTGTGGCCTAAGAATAGTTGATAAGGACTTTGAGAAGGAGAGGGACTTAATTGATGGGATAGAATTTTCTAGGTTAAAGGGGTTTGGGAAATTATTCCATGCATGTAAGGCACGTGAACAAAGGTATGGGTGACAGTGAGATGACCAAGATCCGTGTGGAAAGGCCATGGCTTTAGCAAAGGGCATGTGTTGGCAAAGGGGAGACATAAATATGAAGGACTGGGGCTCTAGTACCAAAAGAAAGATCTCTCTGAGTTTCAGAGTGGAATACAGAACCATGTTCACTCAGCACTGAAGAGAAGCATTGTGGTAACGAAGCCAAAGATACAGAGATGATTATGAGCCTACAAATTGCAAGGAAATGCATCCATACCTGCTTTGAGGGAAAAAAATACAATTAAGTTCTGCCTTTTTACCCCATAACATACCTAACAGAGATCCATAGAATACGTAGCAAGAACCATACAAAGAAAACTGGAAAATATTTTCTTGGATATTAATTGTCAACATTAAGCCATATAATGTGACTCAATAAATCATTATTTTCCTCATAAGTGATTATATACTGAAAATGTTATATGTGTAACGCTTGTACTAGGACAGTTGAATTATAGCCACGATTTCAAGGAAGGATATTAGAACCTTTGCCATAATAAGTGAAGCCTACTTTAAGCAACTCCAATAAATGATAATCCAAAACTTCTTAGAAAGATCAATTAGAGACTGCCTCTCTCTCCCCGCCATCCCCCCTCCCTTCCTCTCTCTCACGTGCATGTGCACACACACACACATATTACTACCTCCACCAAAACAACATTATTTTAAATAGTAAGCAAACTCAGTGCCTTTAAAGTTAGATTTCAATGACAGTTAAAACTTGCCTCTGAATTGCCTTCAGCCTCTTTCCACACACAACTACATCAGGAATTGTCCTATTCCACTGACATTTTCCTAAAAGCCCTAGCAACTCCCATTCCTCTTCTTTCTTGGTCAAGTTGACATCCATTATTCATGGTAGGAAGTATAAGGGGGAATGGTTATTTGGTACATTTCTTGTGTATTATTTCGAGAAAGATGGAGGAGGAGATAATGATGATTGTTTCTGTTAAATACTATCAGCAATAATAGTTAACATTTATTGACTTTCACTTGGTGCCAGGTACTGTGCTAAACCCTTCCCATGGATTATCTCATTATTTTCCATGTTTTCCAGAAAGGTTAAATAACTTACCAAAGGTTACATAGCTAGAAAGTTTGAGAAGTCAAGGTTTGAACCCAGGTAATCTCACTCAATAGTCCACACTTTAAATAACTACATTATATGGACTCGGGCTCAGTCCACATGTATCCACAAAATTTTAATGTATCTTACAAATTCTCCTTGAGAAAAATGAAAATTTACTATGCATTCACATTAACCCTTGAATGTAGAATGTCCCTTGAATATTATGTTATCATGTGACCTTTCTGAATTTTGTTTCTAATTACAGATATGGTTTTCTATGAGCCATTTACTTATTCTATCCCAAACCCATTTGGACAAACAATGAAGATTTGGAATTTGTTGCCTGGAGTTAAAGCCATGGAACAGAGCAAAAACCACCAGTTCAGTAATCAGACCTCCAGTGTGGACTTCTTTCTTACTGAGTTCTATAATGCTTAAGAATATATCTTTTTCAAGGAAGCCTTCCATGACCTCACTCTAACCCCCATTTTCCAGTAGGCTAGGTTCACCCTTCTTGATTCTCATTCTTACCAATTAATCTCAGTTGTAATTATATAATTACAGTATTTATTATTTGTGGTTTTTCAACTAGTCTTTAAACTCCCTGAGGGCAATGACCATGTATGATTTGCTTACTGTGGTATTTTCAGCACCCAGCACAGTGCCTGGTATATAACTTATAATTCATATTTACTGAGCAAATACGTCTCCAAACAGTGATATACATGAAAATTATGCCCTCAGAGCACTGGCTTATTGTTATAGTGATTATTCTGCCAGTAAGTGAGGAGTTCTACATTCCTCCCATTTTCATCAGTGCTCAGAGATGGAGAGAGAATTTATAAATATTGGTCTCTCTGGCTCATGAGTTTATAGCTTGGGTCCAAATAAATCATTAACTCTAGAATTGGAATAGAGCTAACATATCATCTAGTTTATTTTCTTTCTCTTCTATATCAGGAGAGTGAGGCTAGAGAGAGGAAGGACTTACCAAAGGTCATGCAACCAGTCTATGATGAAAGCAGCTATGAATTTCTAATGATTGGGGTTTTCAAAAAATGTGATAAGTAGAGACAGAAGTGTGTTTAAAAAAATAGAAGTAAATCAAACCCACCATTACCACAATAACAGCAAGTTGTGACAAGATTAGTTACAGTGCCAGACAGTTTTCATACAAAGTTCAGTAGACTAATTAATGACTAGATCTGCCTGAAGTTACTTTAGGGGCTGGGAAGTAAAACATTTCTAAGTCTATTTTTAGGCAGGTGTACGCCAAAGTCAGGATCACTCATCTTTGTTCTGAACTAGCTTCCCTCCCAGTTTTTTTCATTGAATGCCCAGGAATAGTTTCCCAGAATGGGCTCCTCTCTGCTAAAACATCTGCTTGTTGTTTCTCCCCCTGCCAGCAACACTGCACAATCTTTGGCAATCTTCTGAAAACTCCTCTGTATCTGACTTGTGGGAGTTTTCTGGAGCTCCTCAAATGGAAATTCATCCAAAATGCGGTAGTGTTCAAACTGGCTTCTGTTTTTTCACAAGATCCTAAAATGGGAATACATAGATGACTTCAAGGAATCTGTTATTCAAGCTGACCTCATGCCCCTACAACTGCCCTTTGGCTTCAATGCCAATAAAAGACTGAATAGTGACCATTAATAATATCTATCCCAGTAACAGTCATCTCCATGACATCAGAGCTATTAAAAGAACTGGAGTCACAAATAGTACAAAGCCTGGACTATCAATAAGTCATTCATCATCTGGATAAAATGAATGTGGCATATGTCTGGAATCTGTAAAGCACTCCATTTAGAATAGCACCCACACTGGGGAGGGAGCCTCAGAAAAGGATAAATACCATTCACTTCTCAGGAGCATCAGTTGATCCAAAATACTCTCAAAATTTGTACTTTTTATTGCCTTTTCCTAGCCAGGCAGCCATTTCACCTATCCAGCTAACACTGAGCTTTCCTGAACTAATGACAAATGAAGTGACTGCCCTCCCCAAGGCCTAACTTAATCAAACATGAAACCATTTTTGGTCATAGTTCAGCATTTATACACTATCCATTTCTCAACTCTCTTAATGTATTCTATATAATCACCTATTAAAATGAATAGGCTTATCAAAGGCAGGAACTAACTGGTACCAGATATGGTATGAATTATTTACTCCATGGTTTTAGTCATGAAAATTTGACCCAAAAGCTCTTAAAGGAACATATATCCCATCTTTTCTAAATGAAGAATGACTCTTTTCTGGACCTGGTTTACTCTCAACTCTGACTCTAAATTACGTCAACTCACCCTCTCTCCACAAATAGCTCATGGCAAAATTGACGTTGCACGTAAATGAAGGAGAATTTTATGCACGTATAAGTAAACCCTACTTTCAAACTTCCAATCCCACATTTGACATGCAACTTTGAAATATCTCAACTCTATTCTTCATCTTGTTAATTTTCAAGCTCAGATACATGGACTGAAAGGGATCTCAACCAGGTTGTGCAAACTGAAACCGTCAGTTCCCCTAGAGTGCTTGGAAAAGTATGTATCAAGACACTGTAGAAAAGCAGATGGGCTAGCCATGCAGGGCTAAACTGTGAGCCAGAGTCAGGTTGAGGAAGAGACACTACCAAGGTGCAGCCAGATATTCAAGGACCTCAGGGACTCAACTCCCTGCTAGTGACTTGGTCTTTGGCCCTCTCCTGTTTTACCTATGTACTTACACAGGTAATTTGCCTTCTTGCACAGTCTAACTTTACTCTCCTGGAATCCTAAAAATGATATCTAGTTCTTCTACACCTTCCATATACTCACCCTAAATCAAACCCTTATAGCTACAATTTCCTTGGGACCCCATAATTGCTCCCTCTGTCGGATGAATGTGTTTTGGTATTATTTCAATTTACCAGGTTGTTCTTAGCTTCCGCAATTTGCCTTCCACTTTTAAAATTGAAGGCCCTTTTATGAGAACTGAGATCTTTCAAACTTATCAAGTGATCAGCATGTCTGAAAGATCTTTCCAAAATGTACTGATTGGGGGAGACCTTCAAGATGGCAGAGGAATAAGATGTGGAGATCACCTTCCTCCCCACAAACACATCAGAAATACATCTACATGTGGAACAACTCCTACAACACACCTACTGAACACTAGCAGAAGACCTCAGACTTCCCAAAGCCTTGTGGCTGACAGGGTCTTGGTGCTCTGGCCAGGTGTCAGGCCTGTGCCTCTGAGGTGGGAGAGCTGAGTTCAGGACATTGGTCCACCAGAGACCTCCCAGCTCCATGAAATATCAAACAGTGAAAGCTCTCCCAGAGATGTCCATCTCAACACTAAGACCCAGTTCCACTCAATGACCAGAAAGCTACAATGCTGGACACCCTATGCCAAACAACTAGCAAGACAGGAACACAACCTCACCCATTAGCAGAGAGGCTACCTAAATCAGAACAAGATCACAGATACCCCAAAACACACCACCAAACGCAGCCCTGTCTACCAAAAAGACAAGATCCAGCCTCATCCACCAGAACACAGGCACCAGTCCCCTCCACAAGGAAGCCTACACAACCCACTGAACAAACCTTAGTCACTGGGGCTGACACCAAAATCAACGAGAACTACGAACATGTAGCCTATGAAAAGGAGACCCCAAACACAGTAAGTTAAGCAAAATGAGAAGACAGAGAAACACAGCAGATGAAGGAGCAAGGTAAAAACTCACCAGACCAAACAAATGAAGACAAAATAGGCAGTCTACCTAAAAAAGACATCACAGTAATGATAGTAAAGATGATCAAAAATCTTGAAAACAGAATGGAGAAAATACAAGAAACATTTAACAAGGACCTAGAAGAACTAAAGAGCAAACAAACAATGATGAACAACACAATAAATGAAATTAAAAATTCTCTAGAAGGAATCAACAGCAGAATAACTGAGGCAGAAGAATGGATAAGTGACATGGAAGATAAAATAGTGGAAATAACTACCTCAGAGCAGAATAAAGAAAAAAGAATGAAAAGAATTGAGGACAGTCTAAGAGACCTCTGGGACAACATTAAATGTACCAGCAATCGAATTATAGGGGTCCCAAAAGAAAAAGAGAAAAAGAAAGGGACTGAAAAAATATTTGAAGAGATTAGAGTTGAAAACTTCCCTAACATGGGAAAGGAAATAGTCAATCAAGTCCAGGAAGCACAGAGAGTCCCATGAAGGATAAATCCAAGGAGAAACATGCCAAGACACATATTAATCAAACTATCAAAAAGTAAATACAAAGAAAAAATATTAAAAGCAGAAAGGGAAAACAAAGAGCATACAAGGGAATGCCCATAAGGTTAACAGTTGATCTTTCAGCAGAAACTCCACAATCCAGAATGGAGTGGCAGGACATATTTAAAGCGATGAAAGGGAAAATATAAAACCAAGATTACCCTAGACAGCAAGGATCTCATTCAGATTCGATGGAGAAATTAAAAGCTTTACAGACAAGCAAAAGCTAAGAGAAGTCAGCACCACCAAACGAGCCGTACAACAAATGCTAAAGGAACTTCTCTAGGCAGGAAACACAAGAAAAGGAAAAGACCTACAATAACAAACCCAAAACAATTAAGAAAATGGTAATAGGAACATACATATTGATAACTACCTAAATGTAAATGGATTAAATGCTCCAACAAAACACAAAGACTGGCTCAAGGGATACAAAAACAAGACCCATACATATGCTGTCTACAAGAGACCGACTTCAGACCTAGGGACACTTACAGACTGAAAGTGAGGGGATGGAAAAAGACAGTCCATGAAAATGGAAATCAAAAGAAATCTGGAATAGCAATTCTCATATCAGACAAAACAGACTTTAAAGACTATTACAAGAGACAAAGAAGGACACTACGTAATGATCAAGGGATCAATCCAAGCAGAAGATATAACAACTGTAAATATTTATGCACCCAACATAGGAGTAAATCAATACTTAAGGCAAATGCTAACAGCCATAAAAGGGGAAACTGACAGTAACACAATCAGAGTAGGAGACTTTAACACCCCACTTTCACCAATGAACAGATCATCCAAAATGAAAACAAAAAAGGAAACACAAGCTTTAAATGATACATTAAACAAGATGGACTTAATTGATATTTATAGGACATTCCATCCAAAAACAACATAATACACTTTCTTCTCAAGCACTCATGGAACATTCTCCAGGATAGATCATATCTTGGGTCACAAATCAAACCTTGGTAAATTTAAGAAAATTGAAATCATATCAAGTATCCTTTCCGAACACAACGCTATGAGACTAGATATCAATTACAGATAAAAAAACTGTAAAAAATACAAAAACATGGAGTCTAAACAATACACTACTAAGTAACCAAGAGATCACTGAAGAATCAAAGAGGAAATCAAAAAATACCTAGAAGCAAATGACAATGAAAACACAGTGGTCCAAAACCTATGGGATGCATCAAAAGCAGTTCTAAGAGGGAAGTTTATAGCAATACAATCCTACCTCAAGAAACACGAAACAGCTCAAATAAACAACCTAAACTTACACCTAAAGCAATTAGAGAAAGAAAAAAACAAAACAAAACAAAAAACCCAAAGTTAGAAGAAGGAAAGAAATCATAAACATCAGATCAGAAATAAATGAAAAAGAAAGGAAGGAAACAATAGCAATGGTGAATAAAACTAAAAGCTGGTTCTTTGAGAAGATAAATCTGATAAACCATTATCCAGACTCATCAAGAAAAAAAGGTAGAAGATTCAAATCCATAGAATTAGAAATGAAAAAGGGGAAGTAACAACTGACACTGCAGAACTACAAAGGATCATGAGAGATTACTACAAGCAACTCTATGCAAATAAAATGGACAACCTGGAAGAAATGGACAAATTCTAAGAAAAGCACAACCTTCCAAAACTGAACAAGGAATAGATAATATAAACAGACCAATCACAAACACTGGAATTGAGACTGTGATTAAAAAATCTTCCAAAAAACAAAAGCCCAGGACCAGATGGCTTCACAGGCGAATTCTAACAAACACTGAGAGAAGAGCTGACACCTATTCTTCTCAAACTCTTCCGAAATATAGCAGAAGGAGGAACACTCCCAAACTTATCCTATGAGGCCACCATCACCCTGATACCAAAACCAGACAAAGATGTCACAAAGAAAGAAAACTACAGGCCAATATCACTGATGAACACAGATGCAAAAATCCTCAACAAAATACTAGCAAACAGAATCCAACAGCACATCAGAAGGATCATACACCATGACCAAGTGGGGTTTATCCCAGGAATGCAAGGATTCTTCAATATAGGCAAATCAATCAATGTGATACACCATATTAACAAACTGAAGGAGAAAAACCATATGATCATCTCAAAAGATGCAGAAAAAGCTTTCAACAAAATTCAACTCTCATTTATGATAAAAACCCTCCAGAAAGTAGGCATAGAGGGAACATACTCAACAGAATAAAGGCCATATATATGAAAAACCCACAGCCAACATCATCCTCAATGGTGAAAAACTGAAACCATTTCCACTAAGATCAGGAAAAAGACAAGGTTGCCCATTCTCACCACTATTACTCAACACAGTTTTGGAATTTTTAGCCACAGCAATCAGAGAAGAAAAAGAAATAAAAGGACTCCAAATCAGAAAAGACGTAAAGCTGTCACTGTTTGCAGACGACATGACACTATACATAGAGAATCCTTAATATGCTACCAGAAAACTACTAGAGCTAACCAATGAATCTGGTAAAGTAGCAGGATAGAAAATTAATGCACAGAAATCTCTTGCATTCCTATACACTAATGATGAAAAATCTGAAAGAGAAATTAAGGAAACACTCCCACTTACCATCGCAACCAAAAGAATAAAATACCTAGCAATAAACGTACCTAAGGAGACAAAAGACCTGAATGATGCGGAAACATATAAGACACTGATGAAAGAAATTAAAGATGATACAAACTGATGGAGTGACATACCATGTTCTTGGATTGGAAAAACCAACAGCGAGAAAATGATTATACTACTCAAAGCAATCTACAGATTCAATGCAATCCCTATCACACTACCAATGGCATTTTTCACAGAACTAGAACCAAAAATGTCACAATTTGTATGGAAACACAAAAGACCCCGAATAACCAAAGCAATCTTGAGAAAGAAAAACAGAGCTAGAGGAATCAGGCTCCGAGACTTCAGAGTATACTAATAAACTACAGTAATCAAGACAGTATAGTACTGGCACAAAAACAGAAATACAGATCAATGCAACAGGATAGAAATCCCAGAGATAACCCCATGCACATAGGGTCACCTTACTTTTGATAAAGGAGGCAAGAATATACAATGCAGAAAATACAGCCTCTTCAATAAGTGGTGCTGGGAAAACTGGATAGCTACATATAAAAGAATGAAATTAGAACATTCCCTAACACCATACACAAAAATAAACTCAAAATGGATTAAAGACCTAAATGTAAGGCCAGACACTATAAAACTCTTAGAGGAAAACATAGGCAGAACACTCTATGACATAAGTCACAGCAAGATTCTTTTTGACCCACCTCTTAGAGGAATGGAAGCGAAAACAAAAATAAACAAATGTGACCTAATGAAACTTAAAAGGTTTTGCAGAGCAAAGGAAAACATAAAGAAGACAGAAAGACAACCCTTAGAATGGGAGAAAGTATTTGCTAATGAGGCAACAAAGGATTAACCTCCAAAATTTACAAGCACCTCATGCACCTCAATATCAAGAAAACAAACAACCGAATCCAAAAATGGGCAGAAGACCTAAATAGACATTTCTCCAAGGAAGATATACAGATTGCCAACAAACACATGAAGGGATGCTCAACATCACTAATCATTAGAGAAATGCAAATAAAAACTAAAATGATGTATCACCTCACTCCAGACATCATCTAAAAATCTACAAACAATAAATGCTGGAGTGGGTGTGGAGAAGAGGGAACCCTCTTGCACTGTTGGTGGGAATGTCAATTGTTACAGCCACTATGGAGGACACTGCGGAGGTTCCTGAAAAAACTAAAAATAGAACTAACATACGACCCAGCAATCCCACTACTGGGCATATACCCTGAGAAAACCATAACTCAGAAAGTCATGGACCACAATGCTCATTTCAGCTGTATTTACAATAGCCAGGACACGGCAACAACCTAAGTATCCATCGACAGATGAATGGATAAAGAAGATGTGGCACATATATACAACGGAATATTACTCAGTCATAAAAAGAAATGAAATTGAGTTATTTGTAATGAGGTGGATGGACCTAGAGTCTGTCATACAGAATGAAGTAAGTCAGAAAGAGAAAACAAATACCGTATGCTAACACATAAATATGGAATCTAAAAAAAAATGGTTATGAAGAACCTAGGGGCAGGACAGGAATAAAGACACAGATGTAGAGAATGGACTTGAGGACATGGGGAATGGGAAGGGTAAGCTTGGACGAAGTGAGAGAGTGGCATGGAGTTATATAAACTACCAAATGTAAAACAGATAGCTAGTGGGAAGCAGCCACATAGCACAGGGAAATCAGTTCGGTGCTTTGTGACCAACTAGGGGGGTGGGATAGGGAGGGTGGGAGGGAGACACAAGATGGAGGAGATATGGGGGTATACGTATATGTATAGCTGATTCACTTTGTTATAAAGCAGAAACTAACACAGCATTGTAAAGCAATTATACTCCAATAAAGATGTTAAAAAATTCATAAAATGAAATTAATCAACATGAATTAAGTATAATTTTAACAAACATTTATAAGCATCTATTATATGATAGGAACCATTCTAGGCGTTTAATATCCACTCCATGCCTAGAACTATTCTCGTTTTCTTTGAGAATGAAAGAAAATTCTTAATAAAGACCCCTTTCGTAGATGACACATTGCAAACAACTCAGTCGCACCTTTTTATTAAATCAGCCAAGTCATTTAGCCCAATCTTTCTTTGTCTGTATTTCTCTAGTGCCACTAAAAAATTGCCTTGTTTGGGATTTCCTTCTAAAAAAAAAAAGATTTTGTTTGGTCTGAAAACACCAAAATTATCATTAATACATTAAAGCTTTCTTTGTGGTATTTTACACACCTCAAACAGCTGTGACTTTTGTTAAAAGCTTTAGTCTTTCCATTAATATTTGTACCTGATTAAATTTCAATACAGGTGCACATGGCTTGGAATCACACTTTTATATTTTGCATGCAGATTAGTGGCATGGGAATTTGCATAACTTTGTTATGCACTGCTGCAAAAATCAATTCTCAAGCAACTTTTATTTTTATCTAATCAAATCACTGCTTAATGAAAAACGATTGACTGCTTTCAGAGGTATACTCTGGGGATCAGGGCATTTACAATTCAGCGGGGGTTCCCTGCAAGCATTTGACTCCAGTACCGCTCAAGTACTAGTGAAAACTCAGCCCTGCAAAACCAATCTGATCTACCCTGTTCATGGGGAGAGAGCTAGAGATGGATCTTTTTTAAAGAATCCCTTTACAGAATAAAACATGTAAAAGAAAGTCAGAGGAGGTCTGTAGCAGCAGCATCAATAGTCTCAGTTAAAAGCATACTTTTAACCCACAGGGAGGCTTAACAATCACTCTCTGTCCAAAAGCAGATGAACTTTGGTAAAATGGAATGAGAGACTAGAGAGAAGAGAAACGTTTCTTTTTTTAATTTCCATTTTTTGCATTCTTTCTGATCCATCTGGCTGTTACCACCCTACTTTCTGGGGTGAGGGGATCCAGTCACTCTTTGCTTCTATGTGAGCAGTTAATCACAGTCCCAACAAGGATGATAAGTGAGTACAAATAGTAACACCATTCTGCATGTATACACTGCTTTATACTTTTTAAAGTGATTCCACGTATATTATGTGTGAATGATAACTCACCTACATCCAAGGAAAATTTGAAATTAATTCTAATGGCTAAATCTAGATAAAGAAATACAAAGTAAAGTTTTAAAAGGTAGAGGGAGGTTGAGAGGTTTGAAAAAGAGAGAGATCTTGATACTATTTATTGGTGTTAACAATACAGAGTAGTGCTCAATAAATGTTCTGAATGAATAAATTGTATTGTGAAGTTCATGGCGCACATATGAGCTTCTCAATACTTGTTGAATGAATGAATGAATAAGTAAACAAGTGGATAAACAAACAGCATATATTGTTCAGTCTTATGGTCTGAGAATGGTAGATCTGCCATTAAAAACCCACAAAAAGATAAGTTACTTGATGAAGGACACACAGGAGAATTAACCTACTATGCTTTGAGAAGCCTCTCAGTGTTGTCTGGATGGCCAAAGCCTCCCAAGAGAAATTTGCATAAACAAAAAGTAGACATAGAGATTAATACATAAATAAAATTTGAGACCATCCCTTTGATTTCCTGAATGATAGAGAAGATAATCTAAATAAAATATTTTATAAGTATTTAAATACATTCAAAACCAGCCATAGTTCATAATGTTCTTCCTTTCCAAAGTACAGTCACTCTTGCTATTTTCTCCCTCAAACAATCAAGACTGCTTAAAATGTATTCAGCCCACATTTCTGCCTTCCACATTTCCCAGTTTCACCCTCTCCTGTCTCCTGACCCCATCTCCACCCCAGCTACTGACCCCTTTGTGTACAGCAAACACATTCACTCATTCAGTATCCTGCATTCTAGTTCTCAACATAGAGTATCCCCCAACCCAAGAACCATGCACTTGCCCTATGGTTAGTTTAGTGGGTTATCTGTCTGCAAGTACGTGTTAATGAGGCCAAAGCTGTTTGTTTGCTTCCTGCATAGGCTTGGATTCCTCTGCTCCTCTCTCAAGTCTGGATCTGAATCTCTGAACTTCTGTCATCAGCCATCTTAAAAATATGTGCCTTGGGTCTAAAGAGCAGTAGACAAGAGGGTACCATTGGTTCAGCACAATTTATCCAAACGCTGGAGAATAAGCACACTCTCTACAGAAAAGGAGTCTGTAAAATTATCTGTATATGAAAGACTTTGCATACTGTGTTTGCACAAGATTTTCTTTTGCCCACTATTTTCAAGCCCAATGAAGCAAGCAGCAGGATCCTTTTGAGCCTCGGGCTAAGGGAAAGCTCAGAGGCTATTAAGTTTCCAGAAGGCACAGAGAAGTACCAAATGACCATAGGAACTCTCTTACAGTCTTAAAATTTTACACTGTGTAACCAGAAAGCATTTGAAGTTTCTTTGAATTAATGATAATTTAAAAAAATTTAAAGTGGTAATTATTATTATATAAGTCAAAGTGTTTACTTTCTCTCCGTTGCTCTACTGTGGCTTTCAATCAGAGGGAGGTAAACTCTGAGCTCAAAAAGTGTTCTTTAAAAGGCTCTCTAAACCAATTTCAATTACCTTTGTGTAAGAATAATAAAAATGTTAAAAAAAAAAGGATTCTGAAACCAATATCAGAAGAGGCAGAAAAAGAAGTCTGAAGCAAACAAGTGGCCTCAAAGAGGGAATATAAGAGCAATAATAACTTTGAAAGATGTATTACTGTATATTTAAGAACATTGAAAAGAGGCACCCAAAGTAAACACAACCACTCAAACTGAGAGTAAATACACACACACAACTCATTGCATTTCAAGTTCAATTAAATCATTTAATGAACCATGCCAGCTACTACCCAACCTTTTAAGCTGGTCTCAAGCAGATTCTAAGCAGAAAGTAATTTGTCTATATTTCTATAAAACTTATAAGCAGAATAACAGGCTTCCAA
Organism: Tursiops truncatus; assembly: GCF_011762595.2. Taxonomy (NCBI): domain Eukaryota; kingdom Metazoa; phylum Chordata; class Mammalia; order Artiodactyla; family Delphinidae; genus Tursiops; species Tursiops truncatus. The sequence goes on from NC_047055.1 coordinate 40,639,589, forward strand.
GCAGGTCAGCTGGATTTCAGAAGAGACACTTAGAATTGGCATTGAAATGTGTTAAACTGAGGTCACATTTTTTTTTTGGAAATTCAACGGTTACTTCCACATCTCCTACTTGCCTTTGAAATCTAAATGTGAATTTTCCCGCCAGATTGTGTAGCCATATCAAAAGACGTTTTCCCTTGCTTCACGGATGCTCCATCACCCTGGGTCAAAGTTCTTCCTTGGGGGTTAGAAACAGTTAAGCATCAACAGTTTGGGGTTAAAATGTCAGATGCACCTTCTGAAGTAGTGAGCAGTTAACCTGAACACATGCCTTTGGAATGTCAACCAAAATTTCAAAGCAATGAATGACTTGGTTTACTATTAAAAAAAATCAACTCTGTGTTCTGACTATGAACTTGGCAGGAGGCTCATTTTCTCAGTGATATTAAATAGATGCTTACTGAGTGCCTACTATGAGCCAACTTAGTATTACTGTAAAATTCAAAATAAATCTAAAACTGAGATCCTTGCCCTTGAGGCATTTACAATTGGCCAAAGAAACATAATTAATTCACATGTTTACAAACACACTCAACCTTTAATGAAATGAAAACATTGTCTAAGTGGCCTCATGATTTCTTTCCTTTAGGCCACTAAACCTCACAGTTATTTACTTCAAAATATATCCGAAATGTAAGGTCAATGAAAGCCCTGAGGAAATAGCAGCAAGAACTTCCAAATGTTTATAAAGCAAGAAAAATATTTTTTAAAAAGTAGTTGGCCCTTTTGTCTCATCAAATAATATGAACCTAACTCATCGTTGCCATGATTATGCTGGCAATAAGCAGATTTTGTGGTTATCAGGCTCAGGAGTGTTGCTTCAGTTTTTAATCACACAAGCTGTCATTAAATTGCTTGGTCTCCTCATCCACCCAGAATATTACCCTGTGCCTATAATTTATTTCAGAGATCTGTATTTTGTGATAGAGAGAATGGAAAATCTCTGGACATAAAGAGAAAATTACCTCTTACTGTTTCTTACCAATCGACTCAGTAGATCAAAATAGCTGTGCGGTGTAAGGAATTACAGGTTTACAGGAATCTCACTATTTATCTGCCATAATATTTCATTATATAAAAGTGATTTTCCTACACTGAATTTCAAAATTGATACTCCTAACTACAGTACTTGAAGGTTACTCTCACAACTGAATAATTTAGTCATCCGTCCGTGGATGTTAAGTCATTTTGCTGATCCTCAGTGCTGAAACAACAAAAACAAAAAATTGTCCTTGATTTTGTTTCTTTGCCCCCTGGTTGACATCTCATTTGATTGCCATCAAAATGTGAAATGTTTATGAATACTACAAACAAAAATTTATAGATATTATTGCAAATGAATACTGCGGCTAGAGACAATAGGTCTACTTCCTATCCTGCTATACATTTTCCTTTAAATAAAAGTTAAATTATTAGATAGCTAAAGGAGGCAGTCTCATTGAAAAATGGCGAGACTATTAATCCAAATACAAACATCCATCACCCTGTGCAATAAATGTGCTCCAGAAAATTTGAGTCTAAAATGAATTTTTGTAAATGGAATCATTTCCCCATTGGTTTATATTACAGTATTAGAGATTATTTGTTTTCATTTCTGGACTTTGGTAGGCTAAGGTGCTATAAACTACTGCCAATTTTTCTTGCCTCCATTTTCTGTCAATTACAGATTTATAAACAAATATTTAAATGCACTAGTGGAACTCTAATTTAAATAAATTCTGTGGAAAAGTATCTTCAAAAATATGAAGAAGACTTCAGTAATGTGATCACTTGCACTACAACTAATATATTTGGTAAATTTGGGTCTGACTGCAAAGGCTTTCTTAAAGGGAGCTACCGTACATGAAGGGAGAGCTACATGTGAGATTCGTATAAACACTCTTCCTGTGCAGTGAAATCCACCTCGGGACACATTAGGATCAAAGCAGGAAAAGTGATCTTTTCATACAGGCCTGCTTTCTAAAGAGTTATGCACAAGGGCACTCAACTGGACACTGCAGTTTAATAACCCTAGAGTCACCACTGCAGATGTCTACATTAGCGCAAGGTTTGAAAGAGAAGCAGATGGCTAGAAAACGCTTACTGAGATTCTCTAACAATTTCCAAAGGTAGAACAGCAAGTAGCTTTTATGTATAAATGATGTTCACCATATGGTAAAGCATGACTTAATATTTTATATAAAAATCAAATTATTATAGCTAGATTGAATAAAGTCAAGGCCAATTAAAAGTAGAGTTGAGTTTCCCTGACAAATATTCGACTAGGTTTGGAGCAGTAACCCTAAACCAACCTGTAAAAAGAAAAAATAAAAAAAAGGAAAAGTAGATAGAATGGATTTTCATAATATCAAAGCCCTTAATTTCTCAAGTTTGAATCCTAATTCCATTAAAGCTCAGGTTATTGCTTTGAAAATATACTTTGGGGAGGTAAATCTGGCATTTCTAGGCAGATTAAAGATAATATAAAATGGACACTAATAAAACAGCAATTTTCTGGTCTAATGTTTGAGGTCCTACAAAAGTTGAAAAATCTTCATAATACAACTTCATTTCACATGAAATGAGTAATGACTTTTGAAACCACAGTCCCCAGATCCTGGCCAGCAAGTCAAATACATTGTCTACCCAATGACATTTCTACCTCACAAGTGACTGAACCACTCAAGTCACAGGTCGCTGATGACCTGCAGCCATATACCAGGACTTTGCAAAGAGGATGTTTATTGTCACTGGTGCAGGCAATAATAGATAAGCAATAGATAACGTAAGTAGTAACTGGTCTTATTGATCAAGAGAGGAGAAAAATATAGGTGCTCAAAATAGACTGTTTACAATCTGCTTCCTGCTGTTAGTTTCTAGTAAACTACTACTTTTATCCACTTCCTAAGACACTCTATCAAACAGGTGAAACAGGAAGTACAATGTTCCTCACTACCCCACACTTAATAATGAAGCCATACTTCACTATTAGCCATGACAAGATAAAGGTGTATTGCATTACTTGGCTTAATTAGATTTATAATGTTCTAAAACAACAGGTGGGCTTCAACCTGGGTAAAAAAAAACCAATAAATATCCAAATATACAGAATGGAAAAAATTAGGAGTGTATTATCATGATAAAATGATTAAACACTTATTCAATTTTTGATTATTTATGGATTGTAGGGAGTAGAATATAAGACACGTAAATTGTTAGAAGCAGTGCTGTAGTTTAAATTCTGGTCCATGGAGCAAAATTTCACACAATTCTCTTTCTCCCTAGCCTTGGTTTCCCAGAAATAGGAAAACCCTCTCTATGCATCCAACCCTCTCCTTCACATAGTTGACTGGGAGCTATCTATATGGTCAAGAGCTCCGCTGAATTAAACATATATCAACATCTCTAAGAGTAAGATCAGTGGCTCTCAAACTTTAGAATCATATGGGGAGTTATTTAAAATCTTGATGCCCAAGCCACACTGTATATTCAATTAAACCAGAATCTCTAGGGGATGGATCCCAGGCACTAGTATTTTTTAAAACTACCCAGATGATTATAGTGTGAAGCCAAGTTTGAGAAGCATTGGGATAGATCCTAGGAAAATAGAGCCTCGTTTAAAAAAATAAGTAAAATCCACATTTTCTTTTCAGAAACACATCTCTGCTTAAAGTAAAGAAGTAAGCCAGGATTTCCTGGGGATTTTCAATGAGTTGGTTCTACCTTTACCATCTGATATGCCACCTGCTGCTACTGAAGTCAACAAACCAAAAGGTCTGTTTCCTGAGGGTATGTGCTTCACAGAGGCCAGGCCTCTGTGTAACCTGGCTTGGTGCTACATAAATAGTGCCAGATTGGAGGCTAATGTAACATCTTCTCTTACCTGGTCCTCCTCCTCAGTCATATCATTGCTCCCTCCTATGACCCATTTTAAAATGTAATGGTGAAAAGCTTCTATATCACTGTCAGTTTCAGAAGAACGGAATGTTACTCTTAATGTTAAAGCCAGGTTCCTAATCCTAGATCTTAAATTCATCTATTAGTTTACACCATGGCTACCCATCTAGCTATATTGCTTCTTATTCCTTCCTTTTCATCCCTCTATGCACTCATGCTTTTCTTTTTGAGATCAATTCTGCAATAACTCCAAGCTAGTGTGATCATACATCTTGGTTTACCCTCTTGGTCCCAGCATAATTATAGTTTTTCAGTTTTTTCTTATGAAATCTTTTAAACATACAGAAAAGCTGAAGTGATTTTACAGTGATCACCATCTAAAAATCTGCCATTAGGGAATTCCCCAGTGCTCCAGTGGTTAGGACTCTGCCCTCTCAGTGCCAAGGGCCAGGGTTCAATCCCTGGTGGGGGAACTAAATCCCACAAGCTGTGTGGCATGGCACAGACAAAAAAATAAAAATAAATTAAATAAAATCTGCCATTAATATTTTACTGTACTTGCTTTATCACATATCTATTCATTTATCCTCCTCTTTCTACCCATCTAGCAGCCCATCCTATTTTCTGATGCATTTCAAAGGAAGCCCACAATAATTATTAATCGTACCCTCTTTTACTCTCAGAAGTGTCCTGGTTTAGACAATAAGTGTGATATGTGTGTATGATGTAGCTGTATACTTAGAGTGGTACTAGCCACTACAGAAGCATCAAGACAAATATCTGAGTTTTGATATTCAACTTAAAGTCTATTTGAATGAGGTAAGTCAAGAAAGATGATAACAGTGACTGAATGCTGATGGGTATTTTACTGCTAAAGGATGCTATAGGATGAGAGGAAGCAGGAATAAACATGTGCACAGGAATAAGCCACATGAAGCTTTTTAGGAAGATCAGATTTCTGCTAAGCCTTCAAGGGTGGATGGATAGAAAGTGAGAAAGCATTTGGAGTGGGGAAGGGAGAACAACATATGCAATGACAGTGATAGAATAACAAAAAAAAATGGCTCCCAAGACCTAGCCAAAGGATTCATGAACTCATAAACTTTGCCTGATATCCAGGAATAACAAAAAACTTCTCATCTCTACTTGCAAGAATAGTCATCTCACTGGCTGAAAGGTGAAGTCACTAACAGGTCTACAGTGTCTACCCTGCCAGACACTACAAGAAAAACATCACGTCCAGCAACGGTCATCTATTCACATCCTCTGACATGACTTTAGCATTCAGATGGCCCACGTTTTTTTTTTGTTGTTGTTTAATTTTAACTTCTGCTTTATTTTTATTTTCATTTTTTTAAACACCTTTATTGGAGTATAAATGCTTTACAATGGTGTGTTAGTTTCTGTTTATAACAAAGTGAATCAGTTATACATCTACATATGTCCCCATATCTCTTCCCTCTAACGTCTCCCTCCTCCTCACCCTCCATATCCCGCCCCTCTAGGTGGTCACGAAGCACCAGGCTGATCTCCCTGTGCTATGTGGCTGCTTCCCACTAGCTATCTATTTTACGTTTGGTAGTGTATATAGGTCCATGCCACTCTCTCACTTTGTCACAGCTTACCCTTCCCCCTCCCCATATCCCCAAGTCCACTCTCTAGTAGGTCTGTGTCTTTATTCCCGTCTTGCCCCTAGGTTCTTCATGACGATTTTTTTCTCTTTTGTTGTTTCCATATATATGTGTTAGCATACGGTATTTGTTATTCTCTTTCTGACTTACTTCACGCTATGTGAGACTCTAGGTACATCCACCTCACCACAAATAACTCAATTTTGTTTCTTCTTATGGCTCAGTAACATTCCATTGTATACATGTGTGGCATCTTCTTTATCCATTCACCTGTTGATGGACACTTAGGTTTTTCCATGTCCTGGCTATTGTAAATAGAGCTGCAATGAACATTGTGGTACATGACACATTTTTGAACTACGGTTTTCTCAGGGTATATGCCCAGTAGTGGGATTGCTGGGTTGTATGTTAGTTCTATTTTTAGTTTTTTAAGGAACCTCCATATTGTTCTCCATAGTGGCTGTATCAATTTACATTCCCACCAACAGTACAAGAGGGTTCCCTTTCCTCCACACCCTCTCCAGCATTTATTGTTTGTAGATTTTTTGATGATGGCCATTCTGCCTGGTGTGAGATTATATCTCATTGTAGTTTTGATTTGCATTTTTCAAATGATTAATGATGTTGAGAATTCCTTCATGTGTTTGTTGGCAATCTGTATGTATCCTTTGGAGAAATATCTATTTAGGTCTTCTGTCCATTTTTGGATTGAGTTGTTGGCTTTTTTTGTTAATGAGCTGCATGAGCTGCTCAATTTTGGAGATTAATCCTTTGTCAGTTGCTTCATTTGCAAATATTTTCTCCCATTCTGAGAGTTGTCTTTTGGTCTTGTTTATGGTTTCCTTTGCTGAGGAAAAGCTTTTAAGTTTCATTAGGTCCCATTTGTTTATTTTTGTTTTCATTTCTATTTCTCTAGGAGGTGGGTCAAAAAGGATCTTGCTGTGATTTATGTCACAGAGTGTTCTGCCTATGTTTTCCTCTAAGAGTTTGATAGTGTCTGGCCTTACATTTAGGTCTTTAATCCATTTTGAGTTTATTTTTGTGTATGGTGTTAGGGAGTGTTCTAATTTCATTCTTTTACATGTAGCTGTCCAGTTTTCCCAGCACCACATATTGAACAGGCTGTATTTTCTCCACTAGATATTTTTGCTTCCTTTATCAAAGATAAGGTGACCATATGTGTGTGGGATAATCTCTGGGCTTTCTATCCTGTTCCATTGATCTATATTTCTGTTTTCGTGCCAGTACCATACTGCCTTGATTACTGTAGCTTTGTAGTGTAGTCTGAAGTCAGTGAGCCTGATTCCTCAAGCTCCATTTTTCTTTCTCAAGATTGCTTTGGCTATTCGGGGTCTTTTATGTTTTCATACAAATTGTGAAATTTTTTGTTCTAGTTCTGTGAAAAATGCCAGTGGTCGGTTGATAGGGATGGCATTGAATCTATAGATTGCTTTGGGTAGTATAGTCATTTTCACAATGTTCATTCTTCCAATCTAAGAACATGGGATATCTCTCCATCTGTTTGTATCATCTTTCGTTTATTTCAGCAGTGTCTTATAATTTTCTGCATACAGGTCTCTTGTCTCCTTAGGTAGGTTTATTCCTAGATTTTTTTTTTTTTTTAGCGGTATGCAGGTCTCTCACTGTTGTGGCCTCTCCCATTGTGGAGCACAGGCTCCGGACGTGCAGGCTCAGCGGCCACGGATCACGGGCCTAGCTGCTCCGCAGCAGGTGGGATCTTCCCGGACTGGGGCACGAACCCGTGTCCCTTGCATCAGCAGGTGGACTCTCAACCACTGCGCCACCAGGGAAGCCCCATATTCCTAGATGTTTTATTCTTTTTGTTGCAATGGTAAATGGGAGTGTGTTCTTAATTTCACTTTCAGATTTTTCACCATTAGTGTATAGGAATGCCAGAGATTTCTGTGCATTAATTTTGTATCCTGCTACTTTACCAGATTCATTGATTAGCTCTAGCAGTTTTCTGGTAGCATATTTAGGATTCTCTATGTATAGTATCATGTCATCTGCAAACAGTAACAGCTTTATGTCTTTTCTGATTTGGAGTCCTTTTATTTCTTTTTCTTCTCTGCTTGCTGTGGCTAAAACTTCCAAAACTATGTTGAATAATAGTGGTGAGAATGGGCAACCTTGTCTTGTTCCTGATCTTAGTGGAAATGATTTCAGTTTTTCACCATTGAGGATGATGTTGGCTGTGGGTTTTTCATATATATGGCCTTTATTATGTTGAGGTAAGTTCCCTCTATGCCTACTTTCTGGAGGGTTTTTATCATAAATGGGAATTGAATTTTGTCAAAAGCTTTCTCTGCATCTATTGAGATGATCATATGGTTCTTCTCCTTCAATTTGTTAATATGGTGTATCACATTGATTGATTTGCGTATATTGAAGAATCCTTGCATTCCTGGGTTAAACCCCACTTGATCATGGTGTATAATCCTTTTAATGTGCTGTTGGATTCTGTTTGCTAGTATTTTGTTGAGGATTTTTGCATCTGTGTTCATCAGTGATATTGGCCTGTAGTTTTCTTTCTTTGTGACATCTTTGTCTGGTTTTGGTATCAGGGTGATGGTGGCCTCATAGAAGGAGTTTGGGAGTGTTCCTCCCTCTGCTACATTTTGGAAGAGTTTGAGAAAGATAGGTCTTGGCTCTTCTCTAAATGTCTGACAGAATTCGCCTGTGAAGCCATCTGGTCCTGGGCTTTTGTTTGTTGGAAGATTTTTAATCACAGTTTCCATTTCAGTTCTTGTTATTGCTCTTTTCATATTTTCTATTTCTTCCTGGTTCAGTCTTAGAAGGTTGTGTATTTCTAGGAATTTGTCTATTTCTTCCAGGTTGTCCATTTTATTTGCATATAGTTGCTTGTAGTAATCTCTCATGATCCTTTGTATTTCTGCAGTGTCAGTTTTTACTTCTCCTTCTGCATTCCTAATTCTACTGATTTGAGTCTTCTCCCTATTTTTTCTTGATGAGTCTGGCTAATGTTTTATCAATTTTGTTTATCTTCTCAAAGAACCAGCTTTTAGTTTTATTTATCTTTGCTATCATTTCCTTCATTTCTTTTTCATTTATTTCTGATCTGATGTTTATGATTTCTTTCCTTCTGCTAACTTTGGGGGTTTTTGTTCTTCTTTCTCTAATTGCTTTAGTTGTAAGTTTAGGTTGTATATTTGAGATGTTTCTTGTTTCTTAAGGTAGGATTGTATTGCTCTAAACTTCTGTGGTAGAACTGCTTTTACTGCATCCCATCGGTTTTGAGTCATCCTGTTTTCATTGTCATTTGTTTCTAGGTATTTTTTGATTTCCTTTTTGATTTCTTCAGTGATCTCTTGGTTATTAAGTAGTGTATTTTTCAGCCTCCATGTGTTTCTATTTTTTGCAGATTTTTTCCTGTATTTGATATCTAGTCTCATAGCGTTGTGGTCTGAAAAGATACTTGATACAATTTCCATTTTCTTAAATTTAGCAAGGCTTGATTTGTGACCCAAGATATGATCTATCCTGGAGAATGTTCCATGAGCACTTGAGAAGAAAGTGTATTCTGTTGTTTTTGGATGGAATATCCTATAAATATTCACTAAGTCCATCTTGTTTAATGTATCATTTAAAGCTTGTGTTTCCTTTTTTTTTTTCATTTTGGATGATCTGTCCATTGGTGAAAGTGGGGTTTTAAAGTACCCTACTATGAATGTGTTACTGTCGATTTCCCCTGTTTTGGCTGTTAGTATCTGCCTTATGTATTGAAGTGCTCCTATTTTGAGTGCATAAATATTTACAATTGTTATATCTTCTTCTTGGATTGATCCCTTGATCATTATGTAGTGTCCTTCTTGTCTCTTGTAATAGTCTTTGTTTGAAAGTCTACTTTGTCTGATATGAGAATTGCTACCCCAGCTTTCTTTTGATTTCCATTTGCATGGAATATCTCTTTCCATCCCCTCCCAGATGGCCCACTTTTGTATGCTGGAAGAAATGCTAAGATAGATTCGGTCCTCATGCCAGAATAATATCTTAATAAGCTATAATGGTTCTTCTACTTAAAGCAGAGTTTGCCTTCTTCCTTTTTTTTTTTTGATTTATTGGAAGCTAATCAATTGGGCTTTGACTTGTATCAAACAGAACTTGTATGCATGTATAACTTCTTATTTCTGCAGTATCAAAATCCATCACCATTGTATTTGCTACAGATCAGAAGCTCTGTGTTCCCATTTACATTATATTTTGCCACACCTCAAATAAATCCTAAATATACACATTGATTGCTTCAGTTTCTTTATATTCTGTTATTACAATGCTCTTTTGCTAGATTGTAAGGATCATCGTTATTCTGTGACTCCACATGCCTCACTCAAAGCACATTAAGGCACTTATGGCTTTACAAGGCTTTGAGCAGGTTAGAAGCATGATTGACTTTTGCCAAAATGAGAGATAAGTGAAATGGTTCTGAATAAAGTAAATGCTGATTTAACTTAAAGATCTCCTTGTTGCTCTTTTGAATACTTCTATGATTTCCACTATGACCGAACCACCAGATCTTGTGCATTGCCTGTATCTTGAATGCGTAGTTATACTGACTCAAGCCTTTGCACAGACCTCTGGGTTTCGCCAAAGCCTTAATTCTCCTGGTTCTGACCTCTTGTCCTGCCTGCATCACTGATCACCATCCACTGTTTCTGCATGCTACAAAATTTATGTTCTATGTTTATAGTGACATATTATTCAGGCTAAGATTGTTAATATCATAATCACCAACACCAACAGCATAATTATTATGCTATTCCCCAAGAAGCTTTAGGCTCTTGGCAAGATATAGGCAGATTCTGAAGATATTTGCTTGTTCTTGAGCAGTGGTTAAACTGTTTTTGAGGGGAAAAGTCTATTTTCTTAATTGCCTTAGGAAGTTACCTTTGCTTCTGGTTTCATAGTGCTCCTGTAAGATAGAGAGCAGCACAAGAAAACTCAGAGGCCTCGAACTGTATAGTAACTTCACGGTACATACATTGTTTTGGTATCATATCGCTAAAATATATTTGATAATTGAAGAGTGAAAGGCACAGAGGAAAAAGTAAGTTCTGGGAATAACTGATGATAAGAGTGATCAAATTCTGGTTGTTTTAAATGGTTACATAAAATTTGGCATGGGTATTCTAGTCAATTAGGAAAGGTGACTTGAGCAACAAGTTCTACAAGGAGGAGAAAAGAGTTATGATATAGGATAACTTCCCTGTCAGAAGCCTATATAATATATTGAGAAAGAGAATACTAACACATGAGAATTAACAGCTAATAATGGAAACTGTCATTACCATAAATCTGGAATCACAATTGTAAGTGCTATAATTCAGAGGAGATTACTGAGGGCTGATCTAGTCAAGAATGTCTTCATGGACCGCAAGGTTTGGATTGGGTCTTACAGGGTTTAGATTAGTGTGGAAGAGAGGATAATTATTCCATCTAAGGAAAACAAGGCAAAAGGGAATTCACTGTGCTTCTAGGACAATGAGGAAGTTAGCCTAACTACAGCAAATGGTGCACGATGGGAAACAATGGTAAGTTAGCATGTATACGGAGGGTCTTCGTCAAGCTAAAGAAGTTTGACTTATTGTAAGAGCAACAAATCACTGAAGATGTTGAGGATAAGAACCTGACATAATGAAAGCACTGTTTGAGAAAGATGCCACAGTTACCAGTTATGCAAAGTCCTACCCTGAACAACAGGCTCACACCTACTGACTCCAATTTAATCATATTTAAAATCACAGATATATAAATGCGGCAGTCCTTGCAACTTTTGGCAAAATTGTCATTTCAGGCATGAGTGGTCAGTATACACAAAAAGTTACTATAAACCATGCTAACTGCAATATATGTACTACATATTTACCCAGAAGACAGAAAGGAAAGAATGAATCAGTCAAGGGTAATGAAGCACAACATGACTGGCATTAAATGGAAAAGAAAAGCAGTGTTAAGAGGTAGGGAATCAACTATTTACATCTGGTTGAGCAGACAGAAGAAGTAGGTTATAGGCTTGTGTTCTCACCTCAACTCCTTATACTTGAACACAGTGCCATGTTATTCCAATTGTTACTAAATAATTCAGTTTAGCCACAAAGAATGAACTCTCTAGTTCACTCTTGAATCAAAGATGAAAAAAAATAATAAAAGTTAAACTAGAGGGGGAAGAAGCAGTAGCTACAATTCAACTCATAAATAAAATGAACTTTGGAGAAAAATGAAAACTTTAAAATAGATTTTTTTAAACCAAATGCATAAATACAGAAACAGATTGGTGACTGCCAGAGGTGGGGGTGGGTGGGTGAAGGGGATCAAAAGATACAAACTTCCAGTTATAAAATAAATAAGTCCTGGGGATGAAATTTACAACATGGTGACTATAGTTAATAATACTGGATTACAGGGCTTCCCTGGTGGTGTAGTGGTTGAGAATCTGCCTGCTAATGCAAGGGACAGGGGTTTGAGTCCTGGCCTGGGAGGATCCCACATGCCATGGGGTAACTGGGCCCGTGAGCCACAACTGCTGAGCCTGCGCGTCTGGAGCTTGTGCTCCACAACAAGAGAGGCCACGACTGTGAGAGGCCCGCTCCGCGATGAAGAGTGGCCCCCGCTTGCCACAACCAGAGAAAGCCCTTGCACACAAACAAAGACCCAACACAGCCAAAAATAAAAATAAATAAATTTAAAAAAAGAGAGAGAGGTCAAATTCACCCGTCCTCCACCTTTAAAAAAAATAATACTGGATTATATATTTGAAAGTAGCTAAGAGAACAGATCTTGAAAGCTTTCATCACACACACAAGTGTAATTTGTAACTACGTCTGGTGATGTATACTAACTAGCCTTATTGTGGTAATCATTTCACAATATATACAAGTATTGAATCATTATGTTGTACACCTGATACTATTTTAATGTTATGTGAGTCGATCTCAATTTAAAAAATAAATAAAACAGACTTTCTTTCCCGTCCTGTATTTTAAAAGTAGCTTTGCATTTTGACAACAAATGGAGTATGACAATGAAACAGAGGTTATTAGCATGAATCACTGTATTTATCTAGTAGGTCCAGAATTAAGCATTCCATCGCATTAAGCCAACATTATAAGGAGAGAAACAAAGAAATGCTATATTATGGTAATGTTTCCCTATAGTGTAAAAGAGTAGAACTGATAGAAAGAGTACCAAATAACTTCAACTAAAATGCTGGCAAACTGAATCTAGCAATATATAAAAATAATTCTATACCATGACCCCATGGGATTTATCCCAGGGATGCAAGGTTGATTTAACATCTGGAAATCAAGTATTTTAGTACATCATATCAATAGAAATAGAATATTTAAAAATCACATGATCCTCTCAATAGACTTAGAAAAAGTATCTGACAAAATCTAACACTCTTTCATGATAAAAAATACTCAACAAACAAGGGATAGGAGGGAACTTCCTCAATGTGATAAAGAGCATCTATGAAAAAGCCACATCTAACATCATACTTAATAGTGAAAGACTGGATGCTTTCCCAGTAAGATCAGGAACAAGACAAGTATTTCTGCTCTTACCACTTCAATATTGTTACTGGAGGTTCTAGCCGGGGCAATTAGACAAGAAAATAAATAAAAGTTTTACTTCCTTTCCAATGTGGATACTTTTCTCTATTCACAGATGACATTTTATACAGAAAGGAAATACTAAGGAATCCCCTAAGAAACTATTATTACTAATAAATTAGTTCAGCAAGGGTAAAGGATACAGGAACAATATACAATAACTAATTATTTCTATATACTATTGATGAACAGTGTGAAAATGAAATTAAGAAAACAATTCCATTAACAAAAGCATAAAAAAGAATAAAATACTTCAGAGTAAATTTAACAAAGTGAAAGACTTATACAATGAAAACTACAAAACATTATTAAAAGAAATTACAGAAGATCTAAATAAATGGAAAATCATACCATAATCATGGATTAGAAGACAACATTGTTAAGATGGCAATGCTAACCAAACTGATCTACAGATTAAGTGCAATCCCTATCAGAATCTCTGACAGCTTCTTTGTATAAATTGACAAAATTATTCTAAAATTCACACAAAATTTCAGGGGAAGCAGAACAGCCAAAACCATCCTGGAAAAAAAGAATAAAGCAGGAGGATTACACTTCCCAACTCCAAAAGTTACTACGAAAAAGGGTAGTCAAGATAATGTTGTATTGGCACAAGGATAGACAAACAGATCAATGGAACAGAAGATATAATCTGGAAATTAACCCATATGTATATAACTAAGTGACTTTTTTTTTACAAGGATGCCAAGACCATTCAACAGGTAAAGAAGAGTCTTTTCTACAAATGGTGCTAGGACAACTGCAAAAGATATGCAAAAGAATGAAGTTGGATCCTTACTTCACATCACATAAAAAATTAACTCAAAATGGATCAAAGACCTAAATGTAAGTGCAAAAGCTATAAAACTTTTGAAAGATAACAGGGGGAAAGTCTTCATGATCTTGTATTTGGCAAAGATTCTTAGCTATAACACCAAAAGTATGAGTGACAAAAGAAAAATATAGGTAAATAGTACTTCATCAAAATTTAAAGGAGGACAGTATGGAGGTTCTTTAATAAAATAAAAATAGAGCTACCATATGATCCAGCAATCCCACTCCTGGCTGTATATCCAGAGAAAAGCATAGTTCAAAAAGATACATGTACCCCAATGTTCACTGCAGCATTATTTACAACAGCCAGGACATGGAATCAACCTAAATGTCCAATGATGGAGGAATGGATAAAGATGATGTGGTACATATATACAATGGAATATTACTCCGCCATAAAAAAGAACGAAATAATCCCATCTGCAGCAACATGGATGGACCTAGGGATTATCATACTGAGTGGAGTAGTCAGACAGAGAAAGACAAATATCATATAATATTGATTATATGTGAAATCTTAAAAAATGGTACAAATGAACTTATTTACAAAACAAAACAAACTTATGGTTACCAAGGGGGAAATGGGGGGAGGGATAAATTGGGAGATTGGGATTGACATATACATACTACTATATATAAAATAGATAACTAGGGCTTCCCTGGTGGCGCAGTGGTTGAGAGTTCGCCTGCCGATGCAGGGGATGTGGGTTCATGCCCCGGTCCGGGAAGATTCCACATGCCACGCAGCAGCTAGGCCCATGAGCCACGGCCGCTGGGCCTGCGCGTCCGGAGCCTGTGCTCCGCAACGGGAGAGGCCACAACAGTGAGAGGCCCGCGTACCGAAAAAAAAAAAAAAAAAAAAAGATAACTAATAAGAACGTACTGTATGGCACAGAGAACTCTACTCAATACTGTCTAATGATCTATATGGGAAAAGAATCTAAAAAAGATTGGATATAGGTATATGTGTAACTGATTCAATTTGTTGTACAGCAGAAACTAACACAACATTGTAAATCAACTGTACTCCAATAAAAATTAATTTTAAAACATTTAAAACTTTTCTAATTCAAAGGCCAGCATCAATAAAGTGAAAATACAGCCCATAGAATGAGAAAACACTTGTGCAAATCATATATCTGATAAGGGACTTGCACCAATAATATATTTAGAACTCTTTTTTTTTTTTTTTAACATCTTTATTGGGGTATAATTGCTTTACAATAGTGTGTTAGTTTCTGCTTTATAACAAAGTGAATCAGTCATACATAAACATATGTTCCCATATGTCTTCCCTGTTGCGTCTCCCTCCCTCCCACCCTCCCCATCCCAAAGGCAGATAATCCAATTTTAAAACATGCAGAAGATCTGAACAAACATTTCTCCAGAGAAGATATACAAATAACCAATAAGTCCATGCAAAGATGCTCAACATCATAAGTCATCAGGGAAATAAAATCAAAACACAGTAAGACACAACTTTAAATCCAGTAGGATGGCTAGAATCAAAAAGTTAGATCAACAACAAATGTTGGTGAGAATGTGGAGAAACTGGAACACTCATACACTGCTGATGGGAATGCAAAATGGTGCAGCATCTTTGGAAAACAGCCCGGCAATTCCTCAAGTGATTAAAAAGAGAGTTACCATACGACCCAGTAATTCCATTCCTAGGTATACAAACAAGAAAGTTGAAAACTTATATCTGCACAGAAACTTGTATGCAAATGTTTATAGTAGGATTATTCACAACTGCCAACAGATAGAAACAACCCAAATGTTCATCAAGAGACAAATGGATAAACAGAATATGGTATATCTATATAACAGAATATTACTCAGCCAGAGAAAGGAATGAAGCACTGATATATATATATGCTACAATACGGATGAACGTTAAAAACATTATGCTGAGTGAAAGAAGCCATTCACAAAAGCCCACATAATATATGATCTCATTCATATGAAAGTAAAGACTATGGAAATCAATAGAAACAGAAAGTAGATTAATGGTTGCTTAGGGCCAAGTGTGGGGGATGAGGAGGTAGGAGGTGGTAGCTAAAGGGTAGAGGGTTTCTTTGTAAGATGACAGATATATTGTAATATTGACTGTGGTGATGCTTGCACATATATGTGACTATACTAAAACCCCACTGGATTGTAGACTTTAAGTGCGTGAATGGCATGGTATATGAATTACATCTCAATAAAGGAGTTTTTAGGAAAAGAGGACCAAATAAAAGAAAGCAACAAGTGAGAGCCACATCTGTTTTTTGAGATAGCGTTGGTTGAGGGGAAGAATGCTGATGGTCTGTGATGGCATTCTTAAGTAAAGGGAAAGGCCTCCTTTGCATTGCCCTGACTGAAGTGGGAATATCAAAACAAATCTTAGTTCTGTGCAAAATCTGTCTTTAAAGGACTTCTGCAAATGGGTTGTAGAGCAAAACGTTTACCTAAAGTTACCATAGAAGAATTTAATTTAATCAAACTGTCTGTCTTCTTCCAGTCAAAGGCAAACAGGAAGTCATATTACTGCACTGAGTAATGCTTCTAAAGAGAACTCATTCTAGGATGCACTTGATGCTAATGTCACACTCTTTTTACCAATTAAAGCAGTGGGTCACAATAATATATTCTAGTCTTTGGGTAGCTACTGTGTCTGCAGTTTCTCTCTCTGCATTAGGGTAATAGTGGTTCCCGTCCCCAAGATGGCTACTGTTCATATAACTGCAAACACAGACTTTTTGTTTTTAAACATGGGTATCAGAGAACGGGGTAGTTTCAGTCAGAATAGTTAAGACAATAGGTTACATCAGCACCTACCATTTCATTTTTCAACAATCTGAGAGGACCACCAACATTTCCAATCACCCACTTGAGTCAAGAACTGATCAAGTTCTCACACGAACATGAATAAGAAAAAAAAATACCTTCTTTTCTTTCCATTAAGAGCCACCTTTTTATTTTTAATTTTGTCATATTTATTTTGGCTAAAGCCCCCATTCCTTTCTCCTCTCTCTCTCCCTAGAGGAAAGTGTATATGCCATGCAAGTTCTGTGCTTCATTATATGAATGGTAAACAAAAGCAATATTGTCTTTACTATTGCTTCTCATATCTTAATGAAAACAAATTGTTTCATAATTAGGGTGACTGTATAATGTACCATTCCAGACCGACATTTTGAGAGTGACACCATTAATAACTATACCAGGGTAAAGGCATGAACTGGAGATGTTCCAGGCCAAGTGGGATGTATGATCATCCTTCTGGCACTGTACATATCCTTTTTTCTATAAAGTACTTTTTAGTTTCTTAATTTTATTTTCTAAATTGACATATGGGGAAATTGAGGTTTTTTGCTGTACAGTTCTGTGAGTTTTAATACATGTGTAAATGTAATCAACACCACAATCAAGATACAGAACAGTTCCATCATCCCCAAACACTACCTTATGCTACCGCTTTGTAGTCACATCCTCCCTCCACTCCTAAACATGGCAACCACTCTGTCACTATAGTTTTGTCTTTTTGAGAATGTCATATAAATGAAATTTTAAAGTATATAACCTTTTGAGACTGGCTCCTTTCATTGAGCATGCTGCCTTTGGGATTTATCAATGTTGATGCATGTATCAAAAGTTCACTTTCTTTCTTACTGCTGAGTAGTATTCCGTTATGTGTATATACCGCAATATGTTTTATCCATTCATCTGTTGTTGATGGGCATTTGGGTTGATTCCAATTTTGTCTCATTATTAATAAAGCTCTCTACACATTCATGCACAGGTTTGTGTGCAAACACAAGTTTCCATTTCTCTGGGATAAAAACCTAGAAGTGCAATTGCTGGGTGGTATTGGAATTGCATATAAGAATATAAGAAACTGCCAAACTGTTTTCCAGAGCAACTGTACCATTTTACATTCTTACTGGCAACATATGAAAGTTTCAAGTGCTCTGCAATCTCACTGACACTGGTATTATATTTTTAAAAAATATTATTTTAGCCATTCTGATAGGTTTGTAGTGGTATCTAAGTGTGGCTTTAATTTGCATTCACTTAATGGCTAATGACACTGAGCATCTTTTCTTGTATTTACTTGCCAATCTGTTTATCTTCATCTTCTTTGTAGAGTATCCATTCAAATCTTTTCCCGCTTTTACTTGGGTTGTTGGTTTTCTTATTGTGTTTCGAGACTTTTTTAATATATTCTGGATACAAGTACTTTATCAGATATGTGATTTGCAAATATAATACCCAGTCTGTGGCTTGTCTCTTCATTCTCTTCACAGTGTCTTTCCCAGAGCAGAAATTTATAATATTGATGAAGAACTGTTTCCCTAAGAACTCCAGGTCATAACGATAAACTCCTATGTACTATTCTAGAAGTTTTATGGTAATATGTTTTGTATTTTTATCCAGAAACTTTGCTGAATTATTTTTAGTTCTAACAGTTTACCTGAAGATTATTTAAATTTTTTCTATAAAGACAATCATTTTCTAACAGTTTTGGTTTGTTTTCTTTTCCAATACCTGTAACTTTTATTTATTTTTCTTTTCTTATTGCCTGTTGCATGAAGGTAATGATAGTTGGTAACATTATTTTATTCCAAATATTCCTTGGTCAATAATATTTACCCAATTTTAAAAGTCCTATTGTATTCCTAGTTAGCTAGTTTTTTAATCATAAAATGATATTGAAATATTAAATGTTTTTAAAATCCACTGAAATGGTTATATGACTTTTCTTCTTTAAGGCGATCAAGGACATTAATACATTTTTAAAAGTTAAAATATTCTTTAATATTTATGGTATAAATCCAAATTGGCGTGAGGTGGTATTTCATTAATCAAATCCATTAATGGATTTAATTTGCTGATATTTATGATTTTTTGCGTCCATGTACATAAGTGAGGTAATCCTGTAGTTTATACTTCTCAAAGTATATCTGCCTAATTTGGGTGACAAGATTATATTATTCTCTAAAAGTTAGCAGAGGGGAGTTTTCTTTCTTTTTCTATTCTCTGAAAGAGTTTGTATACAATAAGGATTATCTATTCCTTGAAAATATGGTAAACTGACATGAAATCCTCCAGACCTGGGGATAATTTTTGTACCAGACTTTTTTTTTTTTTTTTTGTGGTATGCAGGCCTCTCACTATTGTGGCCTCTCCCGTTGTGGAGCACAGGCTCCGGACGCGCAGGCTCAGCAGCCATGGCTCACAGGCCTAGCCGCTCCATGGCATGTGGGATCTTCCCGGACCAGGGCACAAATCCGTGTCCCCTGCATCAGCAAGCGGACTCTCAACCACTGCACCACCAGGGAAGCCCCCAGATTTTTGACTACTGATAGAATTTCTTTACTGGTTATAAATTTATTTGGATCATTTATTTCCCTGAGACAGTTTTAATAAGTTTAATTTTTTGCATGAAGTGTCCATTTGTGTAATTCTCGGATTTATTTACAAAGCTATTCAAGGTATTGTTATTATGCTTTTAAACTCAACCATATTTATGACAGTGTTTGCTTTTTCCATTCCTGTTATTGTTCATTTATCAATTCTCTTTGTAAAATCAATATTACAGTAAGTTTATTTTGTTATTCTTGTCTACTATTCAAAGACCAGATTTTGGTTTTGTTGATCTTATTGTTTTTTCATTTTATTAATTTGTAACTTTATTTTCCTCGTTTTTGGGGGGAGAGATCAACTCTGTTGTTCATTTTGCAACTTCTTAAAGTGGACACAGTTCGTTACTGTTAGTTTTCCTTCTCTTCTTACACATTCATCTGAAGCTAAAATTTTCTAAATGTGGCTTTAGGAGCATCTCATAAATTTTAGTAAGTGGTGTCATCATTGTTGTTAAAGTCTCAATGATTTATAATTTACCATATGATTTTTTTCTTAACCAATGGATTAAAGAGTATTTTTTAAATTTCAAAATGTACACTTTTTTTGCCATTTAAAATTGATGTATATCTTTATTACAGGGCAGTCAGAGAAAGTGGTTTTCATGTAGACTTTGGGTGTTTTTGACATTTCATTGTAACCTTGTACACAGTCAATTTTTAGAAATAGTTTATGTAAAATTGAGAAGAAAAATCATTATATCTAATTATTGTACCTAGAGTTCTAGTTATGTTCACTAGATCAAGTTTGCTCTTTAACTGTACTAAATTTTTTCCCTGTTTGTTTTATTAACTACTGAGGTAGGTATGCTAAAATCTTCAAATATGAACGTGAATATGTCAATGTTTCCTTGTATTTATGTCAAATCTTGCTATATATATTTGAGGCTAGGTTGTTTCAAAAATATATCTTCCTAGTTAGTTTTCCTCTGTATCATTAAAAAGTGAACCTCTTTATCACTAAAAGTTATTTTGCCTTAAATACTTCTTTTTTTTTTTTGGGTGACCAACATTTTTTAATTTTAAAAGCTTTTTTGGTATTAGTATTCTACAAAAGAAAAAGAGAGTTTGATATTTCTCATTACTTTTCTGTCCTGTATTCATGAGATATGTCACTTGGAAGCATTCAATCTTTTGATAAAGGCTGTGACTTGATTTCTCACTTTATATGACTAACGGAAATAGTCAAATAATGTACTTGTTTATGAACTTCAAAGCTTAATGACTGTAAAACAACTTTTGAATTTGGATGAAAACTCTAGTTGGAGTTGCTTGTTTTTACATCTTTATTAGAGTATAATTGCTTTACAGTGTTGTGTTAGTTTCTGTTGTATAACAAAGTGAATCAGCTATATGTATACATATATCCCCATATCCCCTCCCTCTTGTGTCTCCCTACCTCCCACCCTCCCTATCCCACACCTCTAGGTGGTCACCAAGCACCGAGCTGATCTCCCTGTGCTATGCAGCTGCTTCCGACTAGCTATCTATTTTACATTTGGTAGTGTATATATGTCAATCCTACTCTTTCACTTCGTCCCAGCTTCCTCTTCCCCACCCCACCCCACCCCCATCCTCAAGTCCATTCTCTACATCTGTGTCTTTATTCCTGTCCTGCCACTAGGTTCATCTTATATCACCATCTCAGTGCCAGCTTTCTTTAGCTATTCTATGCCTCAACCTTTCGTTTTTATCCATTTATGTCCAACTCTTCCATGTTTTGCTTCCCATTTACCCTTTGTCTTTAGAATATAACTAATTAAATCTTTTCATTATGAACTTCTATGCCCTTAACAGATGAGTTTAGGCCTTTAACATTTATTGTACTTAATTATATACTTGAATTTATTTCAACCATTTTATTTTGTTTTATTTACCATGCTTTTACTTTTCTGCCACCCCCTTCTTCCTTTATATCATATTTATTAAGTTTTTATCTATACAGTTCCCTTCTATCAATCTCGACTGGTTCGGCTATAAATATTCTATTTAAATTCTTTTGTTGATTACCATCAAATATCTAACATGCATACTGACTTAAAGACTAAAGTTGATCTATATTTCTACTCTTTCTCCCAGACTATAATACAAGAGACAGAAAAACACAACTCTAACATACTCATCTATTATTATTATATACTTATCTACTATTATTGTTTTCAAGTGTTTTAATCTATTTTGTCATTTATATTAGTTTTGGTGTTTTGTTTTGTTTTTTTTTTTTTTGGCCATGCCACGCAGCTTGTGGGATCTTACTTCCCTGATCAGGGATCGAACCCGGGCCCACAGCAGTGAAAGCTCAACGCCCTAACCACTGGATCGCCAGGGATGTCTATATTAGTTTTCTATGGCTGCCATAACAAAGTAGCACAAATTAAGTGGCTTAAATAACAGAAATTTGCCTCACAGTTCTGGCAGGGCCATGGTCGCTCTGAAGACACCAGAGAAGGATTTGTGTCCCAGCCTTGCTCCTAATTTCTGGTATTTCCAGGCTGTGGCAGCATAACTCCATTCTGCACATGATGAAGTATTTGTGTGTGTATGTGTCTCTGTGTCCAAATTTCCCCTTTTTATAAGGATGCCATTCATATTGTATTAGGGACCCACCCTACTCCAGTATGACCTCATCTTAACTAGTTATATCTGCAACAATCCTATTTCCAAATATGATCAAATTGTGAGGTACTGGAGGGGCTTAGGACCTCAATATATGAATTTTGGGTGTGGGGGATATAATTCAACCCATATCATGCTTACAACCTGTCATTTAATCATTAATGTTATTGTTGTTTTCTATAATCTGTACTTGTTTGGATTTACCTATCTTTACAAGTTTCAATGTTCACCATTGCTTTGTGCATCTCATTGTTTCTGCATTCTATTTTCCTTTGCCTGGCAATATATATATATACACATATATACATACACATATATATATATATATATATATATATATATATATATATACATACACACACAGACACACATATATATATGTGCATATATATATGTATATGTATATAGGTATATTAGTTATTTCACTATCTAAGAGTAGGAAATTTGCTTAGTCTTCAGCTAAATTTGCACTTATTTTGCCCATACTCTTTTATGATATTTACAAGGTATAGAAACTCTAGATAGTTACTTTCCTCAGTACTTTGAGGATATTCTTTTCTCTTTTGGCCTCAGTTAGTTTTGTCTTGCAGCTCATAGTTGGTGTATTGCTTCTTTATAGGTAATTTCTTTTTGGTGGATTTTTAACATTTTAAAATTTTCTATGGGGTTCTCTAGTTTCATTACGAGATTACGATATATAGTTTATTTTTTATGTATCCTGTTTGATGCTTCCTGAATTTCTTAAATCTACATCATATCTTTCATCAGTCTTGAAAAGTTATCAGCCATTGTCTCTTTAAATATTGCTTCTCCTCCATGTTCTAATTATTCTTTTAGAATCTCTTTTAGATATATGTTGAATCTTCTCATTCGCATGTCTCTTTAGCTCATGTTTTGTCATCTCTTTATCCCTCTCTGCTGCATTATGGATGATTGCCTTAATCCAGTTAACAACTTAATAATTTCTACTAGCTTTATATTATCTGATGATTAGCAAACAAATCATAATTTTCTTTTTTTTAACATCTTTATTGAAGTATAATTGCTTTACAATGGTGTTTCCGTTTTATAACAAAGTGAATGGTAGTTTCCGCTTTATAACAAAGTGAATCAGCTATACATATACCTATATCCCCATACCCCTTCCCTCTTGCGTCTCCCTCCCACCCTCCCTATCCCACCCCTCTAGGTAGTCACAAAGCACCAAGCTGATCTCCCTGTGCTATGCAGCTGCTTCCCACTAGCTATCTATTTTACGTTTGGTAGTGTATATATGTCCATGCCACTCTTTCACTTCCATTTCTAAAAGTTTATTTTCTTCTTTCGTAAATCCACCAGTCTTGTTTTAAAAGTCTCTTATTCAATTGTTGTTAGGTTTCTGAGTTGTGAATTTTCTCTCGTATCTCTATTCTACTAACTGTATTTCCTGGAGATATAATCCTGTTGTTTGTTGTGTCTACTGACGTTCATTATGGTGTGCTATTTCCTCATGTGTTTGGTAACACTCTACTGTGAATTCATGTTTTAAAGGGCTATTTTTTTTTCTGTAAGAATACCTTATTGCCTGTATTGTATGTTCCTCAAGAGCTATTTTGACTTTGCTTCTGCCTAGAATCCCAGGGGAGTCACCAGCTGAGAACCAATTTTTATGCTACTTTTCAGGTTTTGGGTGAGTTTTAAGCCAATGATCACAAATCTTCATGGGAGATTATTTGCCAGCCAAGTCTCAGGAAAAGAGCCAAGTTCCTTGTTTCTCCGTGGGTATAATTTTTTTTTAATTTTACTGAAGTGCATAAATTCAAGGGTACCAGCTATCCTCAGGGGTCTATAGCTCCAAAACCTCACTTCACAATGACCCAAGGCCTCATCGTCTTTGTTACATGGCCATTACAGCCCACATTCCTAGTTTACACAATCTGACCATGCTATACCCCACTCCGGCAGTCATAGTTTTTCTTTCTTTCTTTTCTTTTTTTTTATTCTAGCAAGTTGGAATTTCTTGCTCAATCATGAGATGTTATATTTTATCAGAATTTCTAAGGACTAGTAACAGGATGTTTATGTTGATCTGAAATATTTCTGAAAATTGACCATAATTTTATTTTAGCCACCATATTTCTAGAAATTAACCATATTAATTTTTTACAATTGGTGACAAAACTTCACGTTAGTTTTGTTTTATTTTATTTATTTATTTATTTATTTTTGCGGTAAGCGGGCCTCTCACTGTTGTGGCCTCTCCCGTTGCGGATCACAGGCTCCGGATGCGCAGGTTCAGCGGCCATGTCTCACTGGCCCAGCTGCTCCGCGACATGTGGGATCTTCCCGGACCAGGGCACGAACCCGTGTCCCCTGCATCGGCAGGTGGACTCTCAACCACTGAGCCACCAGGGAAGCCCGTTAGTTTTGTTTTTATGCCCCTTCCCAGGACTCTAACTAGTAGTTTTAATTAACATACATTTAAGTTCAAGGATAGATCATGGGCACTGACCAATCAGAATGGGCACTGGCCCAATCAAAATGGATGTCAGTCATAAATAACTGGTATGACTGTACCTGTTTAATCTGGCTGCATACCAACCTGGGGAGAGGAGAATGACCATCCTACCATATCATGATAATGAATCTACATTCTCAGAGGCTTCCCTATTATTTACTTTCTCCATTCTTATTACCATTAATAGTAAACTTAAGTTATATTTTGTAATCAACAGTAATAAGCCTTCTGACAACAAAATATGGCATTAGAATACATCCTATACATTACCATTACCATATATGCTTCTTTTTGCTATGCATCCCACGCATCTGTCATTCTACTGGTCTCTATGCATATCTTGTGCATGTACTATTTGTTATTTGCTGATATTTATATGTCAGGTGATGCTACTTATAGGCTTTTACCATAAAACAATGCACAGAAAAATTATCTGATCTGCTTTACTACACAGTTTCCAAACATACTCTGTGCAAAAGTAATGTAATGAGAGACAAAGCAGGAACTTCCTCCTCTGGTTAAGTCGAAGCTCACTTATATTTTGAACACATGGGCATAGTTATCTCCTTAACTGAGGAAATGTTCTAGCACAAAACAAGGCTGATATTCACAATACAGGAATGCTGCAAGTAAAGAAAGTTGAGCAAAGTCAAACATCAGCCCTTCCTCCCTCCTGATACTCTCATCATAAACTAGGGGTCTGAAAACTGTATCTGCAGGCCAAACCCAGCCCACTCCATGTTTTTGTATGGCCCATGAGCTAAGAATGTTTTCCACATTTTAAATGACCTAGAGGAAAAAAAAAAGACTAGTTCATGACAAATGAAAATGCCATGAAATTTAAATTTTGTGTTCTTAACGTTTTATAGAAACACAACTATGCTCATTTGTTTACATGTTGTCCATGGTTGCTTTCATGCTACAATGGCAGAGTTGAATATTTGTATAGAGGCTGTACGGCCTGAAAATCTAAAGTATTTACTATTTGGCCCTTTACAGAAATGTTTTCTGAACCCTGCTATGAACATTCACCCCCTTTTACCAGAATCAGGAGTAGGTAGGGCTGATACTGGCAAGGTACTGAGTAAGGCACCTATGAGCAAGGTAAGGAAATGCCATCGCCTGAGCCCAGTCAAGAGCAGCTATTAGAATAAGACATTGTGTTTTATATGTTGTCCAGAGAGAACAAAAAAGCCACCAAGAATGAGAGTGCACCCCAATTCCTATATAATCATGCTTGTCAAAATATGTGGCTGAATTCAAACCTATTTTTTTGAAAATCCACACTTTGATAGCTGCAGCATTATGGTCAATAACTTTTATTGGGAATGAGTTTCCAAGTCTCAAAGAAGAGTGTTTTTAAAATTGCACAGTTCTTTGGTCATGTCTTTGTGTAAGTACTCCACTCACTTATATTTCTATGCATTCTTTTTTTAATATCTTTATTGGAGTATAATTGCTTTACAGTGGTGTGTTAGTTTCTGCTTTATAACAAAGTGAATCAGTTATACATATACATATGTTCCCATATCTCTTCCCTCTTGCGTCTCCCTCCCTCCCACCCTCCCTATCCCACCCCTCTAGGTGGTCACAAAGCACTGAGCTGATCTCCCTGTGCTATGCGGCTACTTCCCACTAGCTATCTATTTTACGCTTGGTAATGTATATATGTCCATGCCACTCTCTCACTTTGTCACAGCTTACCCTTCCCCCTCCCCATATCCTCAAGTCCATTCTCTAGTAGGTCTGTGTTTTTATTCCCGTCTTATCCCTAGGTTCTTCATGACCTTTTTCTTTTCTTAGATTCCATATATATGTGTTAGCATACGGTATTTGTTTTTCTCTTTCTGACTTACTTCACTCTGTATGACAGACTCTAGGTCCATCCACCTCACTACAAGTAACTCAATTTCGTTTCATCAGGCAGTTAAGGTGAGAGTGTTCTAAAATTGATCTGCTTAGAGGCTGTGCACGAACAAGTGCAGCAGGCATAAAAAGTAGACTTTTAGAAGAGCCCTACCACATAAGCCATAGAGGGGCATTGTACAAGGTATAGCAAGGCTATTCTCTTTGCCACTAATCTCAAAGTTTCAGTATGTCTAGAAAGTATCATTTCCCTTCATCACTCACTACAGAAAGATCAGTCTTAAACTAATATAAACTTGTTTTTTGAGAGTATGCTCTCAGCTGGTAGCAATTTGTGGGGTTACATATGATTTCTATCAATTGATTTCTCATTTTATGAAAGGAGATATCTTTTCATTTGCCTTAAAATTGTTGAGATAAAATACGGGTCTTTTAGTTCTAATATACTAGGATTTAGTGA
Source organism: Tursiops truncatus (assembly GCF_011762595.2). Lineage (NCBI taxonomy): Eukaryota > Metazoa > Chordata > Mammalia > Artiodactyla > Delphinidae > Tursiops > Tursiops truncatus. Next base: position 40,666,468 of record NC_047055.1, read on the forward strand.
ATGTGTACATACCTTCTGTGTTTCACTTATTATTTTACATGTTTTAATGATGTTCCATTAGTCTTCATTTGTCCATATTTAAAAGTCTCAATATTTTAGTTCATTTTGGATATCTCTAAATTACACTGGAAGTTTTCAGATGCTGTTACATCACTAATAAAACCCAGTGATATGGGTTTGCCTCTAATTCTGGATTTTGTAAGAGATGTGCCTATTGTAGTTTTCTCTGGACATTTTTCAACTCTGATGCATTTTTGAGATATGGCAACCAAAAATGAATGTAGCATTCTGGGGTATAAAATAAAATACTGTAAGAATGGGCTCAGATTGAGATCTTTTGATGTTGCACTGGATATCAGCTTACCCTTCTCTGTTTAGTCTCCTGATAACACATTTATTTCTTTGCAGTTCTTGTACACCTTAATTATGCCCAGTTTGGTTATCCCAGCAGGAATAGAAATCACACAGAAATAGCCAATGACCTTTGTGACCACCATTCCCTCCAGCAAGAAATCTGATCTTCCCTGATGCAACTCAGGACATCTTGCATTGTATAAATGGCTTTCAGCAAAAGTTGCAACATGATACCTACACATTTAAAGACCTCTGGGTTGAGGTTCTTGCTAATAATAAAAATTCTTTTATGGCACCTCAGCTCTCTTACACATATGCTACAATAAGTTGCAAGAGGATGAATTGGTGAGTAAATAGGGTTCAGTGTGGAAGGTAATGGGGTTGCTATTTCAGTATTCATTCAGTCTTTCAGTTGAGTGGTCTTGATCCCATCCCAAGCTTCAGCAATGTACCCTGATGGGTCTGAGTCAGAGTAATTCTATTCCCCTGACACATTAATTGGTTTAAGAATAGGTAACAGAAGAAGTCCACTGTTTTTGTCCAATGGCTAAAGGAGAGACACCCATTCTCTCTTTGAAATGTGAATATGAAAGTGGTAGCCCCAATTAATGCTGGAAACCAGCCTTATGTGATCATGAGAGTACCCAGCCAGAGGACAAAGGAAAAAGTTGATACTAGCAAAAAGGTAGAGTCAAGAGAACAAAAGAGAAACAGAACTGGGGTTCTGATGAAACTACACACGAAGACTATTTCTGAATTTTTGAATCATATGAGCCAATGCACTCATAATTATACATAAGCTAGTTTTAGTTTTTTTCTATTCCTTTAACCAAAAAACATCCTGACAGGCTCAGGTATAATTTGATATAAAATGTCAGTCATGTGTGAAAAATGATAAATCAATCAAATCCTATTTTCCCATGGACTTAACTTACCATTTCAGGGAAGTTTTGTCTTTGTTTATAATGGACCATCGCTGACAGTTTTGAAATTTCTTTGCCTTTGCTCAACTCATGGTACATAGGTGCCTTTCAACTTGCTTATTCACCAAGAAGTATCACTATTTAAAAGCAGGAGTTGGAAACTACAGCTCACTATTTTTGTAAATAAAGTTTTATTGTAACATGGCTATGCCCATTCATTTATTTATTGTCAGTGGCTGCTTTCACACTACAATGGCACAATTGAGTAGTTGTGACAGAGACCATATGGCTCACAAAGCTAAAATATGCACTACCTGGCCCTTTACAGAAAAAGTTTGCTGACCCTTGACTTAACCCTGAGGTAAATAATTTTTCAAAAACTAAGACTGCATATACCATGGGCACTCAGTACGTGTTTGTTGATTATTTGAACAAATGTTACCCCTTTCCTGATTTATTTTGTAAGTTTGGATTTTGTATATTGATTTTGCTTAACATACTTTATAGATAAATGATCCAACTCCTTTTACTAAGTTAAGCATATTTCTCAGCTACTCCTCTCTAGGACTCTCAGCAAACTTGGTTCAATTCAGTTTAAAAGAACTCACAAATAGATAGGCCTGCCTTCCTCTTTTGTACAAACCCTATGATCAACACTGTAAAGGAAGGAGTCAAAATTCTTTCAGGCAGACCCATTTAATATAACTTGCTATATACATTTTTTTTTTTTTTTTGGTATTCACCTATATCCAGTTTTCCTCCCTTTCTGGAAACACGGAGGAATGTATTTCTTAGGTCCACTCTGTCACCCTTAAAGTTTGACAGGGCCAGGTAATTAGTTCTGTCCAATGGCCCGTGAAGGGAAGTGAATTTATGTCACCTTGAGGATGAGGCTGAAACTATCATATCAAAGGAATCTGGATCACTGAGTCACCATATGAAAGTCAATTTTCCTGAAAAGTCACCTTGACTCATAGAGGAACTTTGCAGGAATGAGAAATAAACTTCTACTGGATTAAAACACTGAAATTTAGGGGTTGTTTGTTACTGCAGCATAGCCTAGACTAGCTTCATTAACACACAACTCAACTGAAATAACTCATTACACATCTACTTCTGCATATCCACATGTATGAAAGGATGCAGTGTTACACAGAATAGATTTTTTTAAAACCTGAATTAAACCAAACCCCATCTTGCTTGTGGTTGCATGCTTCTGAGTATAGAGGTAAAAGAGTCCCTGAATTTCAGAAACAAATTATCTAACTGAAAATTAAAAAAGAAACAAATTATCTATCCCCACTACTGAGGGTTAAGTGACAACCAAGAGTAATGTGGGAGGGATTACACTTTAAAACTTTTCAAGTAATGTACTTTGAGCTCATATTCTTGGTACGTGTAGGTGGCTTGTTAGGAAAGCTTATCACAGATTTCTTACAAAGTGCCTTGCATTTCTATTTCCAGTGGGGAGGAAGAAAAAGAGAAGTATCAGGAGAGTTAGGTTATGGAATCACTAAAATGGAAATGACCTTGGAGGGTCACTCAGTCCATTCTTCTTTACCCAAGTTGGGTTTGAACCATCCTAAACAGAAGAGTAAAAGAATATTGCTGAAAGATTTCCCAGCCTTCTTCAGTGACTAATCATGATATTTAAAATGTCTCAGGGCCCATCCAGTCCGTAATTTGCTCTCCAATAGTGACGACAGAAGCAATTCTATAGGAAAGTGAAACATTTGTGTTCTATAACACCAGTATTGAAAGCTTATGGAACTGGCCCAAACATACTTAATTTCCCATTAACCAACTGTTATGAAGCTACTGCCCATGAATCAGTTTTTATCATTGATCTGGAAAAATAAAAAGTTCCTCTCAATAAAATACCTTGAAATAACTATTATCTTACCAAAAGTCTTCCTGCTTCAGCCAATGTCAACCTCTCCTGTCTATTCTCAGTGGAAGATGAAAATAGCTGTTGAAAGGGATTCGTAGCTATGTTCACGGATAAAGTGCTACTACAAAGGCTGCCAGACTGAAGTCTTGCCAATAAAATTTACACAGCTTGTTATGGGTAGTACAGACCTGGGTTTGGTAGGGTCTTATCGCTCTCAGTGATGCAACAAAATACTGGTAATTTAAATTTTCATTCAGTGAGAATCAAGAAAAGCATCACTAGTCTACTCTCTACCCCCTATTATGTTGACTCTATATTTTGACATTTTCTCTCCTACTTGATTGTATATTCTTTAAGGGCTAGGGAGCTGCAAAGACCACAGGGGGGAAATATATATCTCAGACAGGCAGGGAGTAATTTGCCCATTTTTGTCCCCATAGACATATAGGACATAGACATAGGACATAGACATAAAGGACATGCCAGCCAGCAGAAATGAATCATTGGCAGAGGCCAATACGCTTTCATTTAAACCTAGTCTTAACTCTTCACTTTGCTCTTTTCTCTCCGTTATCTCTCCTTTCCAGCCTTGGAGGCAAAAAATACGTTAGTCATCAATGTATTCACTGTGGCAAACCTTTGCCCCTCAACCCTATCAATCGATTAAATAAACCCCAATTAAATTGGTCCTCTCTTCACAAAAACAGCAGTCTGTCTCAGGAAAAAGGTGGACTTATACCACTGCCAAGGAACAATCAAACAGTAATGACAACTCAGGGAGAAGGGGGGAACTTTCTGGGTTACTCTCCCATCCCTCATGACCACACTATCTGGCCTTGTGAGGCTGCTTTGCAGCAGTTGATCATTTATAACTTTAAAAACAATCTCAAAATTCAAGCTCTTATGATAAGACTACAGTTCATGACCAACCCCATAGGTGTAGCCTGTAAATAAACCTACTTAGATATTCAAAGCTGGCAGGGTGTCCCTCACTCATCTGCCAATCCCATAGGTCCTTCTAATAGTCAGAAAGTATTCTTCATAGTGAAGTACTGAAGTGGAAATTTGAATTTCAGAGATTTTATGACTATGTTTACCCTGGAGATTAATCTGAATACAAACACATCCACATATACTCTTTCTCCCTCTCCTAGGGTATCCCCTTCCACCTCATAAATCCCTATTAGACATGGTTGGAATACAGAATATTCACCAAAAACCTTTTGTTTTGTTTAGTTTTTCAACAGGCCAGGTCAGTGCCTTCAGTCTTGTTTATCTATTTTCCTCTTATTTGCTTTTCTGAAGATAGAAGTTATCTCGGACCACTATGCTCTATCTTATCTCTCAGCTCACAGATACATCCTTTGAACTGACCTCATTTTGCCAAATTTATCTTTTATTGTTTTTTAATACATACATGCATTATTGACTTTAGCTTTTCTTATATTGGTGAAAGGAGTAGGTGGATGTTACTTTGACTGTATTCTTTAGATTTCATAAAGTAACTTGGGTTTGGTTTTCCTCCTTTTAGATGCTACTGAACTACCTCTTCTCAACTCCCCTATACATACACACACAAAGAGAACTCCAGTGAGGGTCACATGAAGGTAAAATGAAAGTTAATGTCAGTAGTTTTAAGGGGTATGTGTATTTGTGTGCAGGTATGTTTGAGAAATATTAGACTTCAGATACCTGATTTTTAACTTCAGCATATGAAACAAACTTAGAAAGTATAATATATACATGTGTGTATATATACACATATGAATATGTATGAATGTGTGTATGTGTGTATATATATAATTTATTGAAGTGAAATTCACATAAGATAAAATTAATCACCTTAAAGTGAACAATTTAGTGGAATTTAGTACATTCACAAAGTTGTGCACCCACCACCTTTATTTAGTTCCAAAATATTTCCATCACTCCTCAAACAAAACTCTATAGCCATTAAGCACTTTATCTCTCATTTCCCCCTTATCTAAGCCCCTAGTAACCACTAACATAATTTCAGTCTCTATGGATTTGCTTAATCTGGATTTTTCATATAAATGGATCATACAATGTGTGGCCTTCTGTGTCTGGTTTCTTTCACTTAAGATAATGTTTTCAGGGTTCATCTATATTGAATGGATCAGTACTTCATTCCTTTTTATGACTAAATAATATTCCATTATATGGATATACCTCAATTTGTTTTTCCATTCATCCATTGATGGACACTGGGCTTTCCCTTCTTTTGGCTACTGTGAATAGTGTTGCTATGAACATGCATGTACATGTATTTGTTGGAGTCCTTGTTTTTGATTCTTTTGGATATATATCTAGGAGAATTATCGAGTCATGTGGTAATTCTATGTTTAATATTTTTAGAAACTGCCAAAATGTTTTCCATGGTGGCTGAACAAATTTACTTTCGTACCAGCAATGTACAAGGATTCCAGTTTCCCCACATCTTTTCCAATACTTGTTATTTTTCTTTTTTTATTATTATATCCATCCTAATGAGTGTGAAATAGCACCCTCACTGTGGTTTTGATTTGCATTTCCATAATGACTAATGGTATTGAGCATGTTTTCATGTGCTTGTTGGTAAGTTATATTTCTTCTTTGGAGAAATGACTAAGTCCTTTGCCCATTTTTAAAAATTGGGTTGTTTATCTTTTTGATGCTGGGTTGTAAGTACTTTATATATTCTGGATACTAAACTGTAATCAGATAGATAATTTACAAATATTCTCTCTAATTCTGTAGGTTGTCTTTTTCTTGATCATGTCTTTGATGTATAATTTTATTTTAATTTTTGATAAAATTAACAAATATTTAAAGTATACTCTAATTCAGTATTACATGTGCCAAAAAGAGACAGGTGAGGAGGGATAAAAGAGACAGAAATGGGATAGGAGGTTGAGGAGAAAAGTAAAGGCAATACACACAAAGAAAGGATGGTTAAGAGGCAAATGGGAGGGAAGACACAGACAAAGCACAAGTGACAGAAAAAGGGAGAGAAGAGAGATTAAGATACAGAAAGTGCCATGTGTATGACCACTGAAGCAAGGTGTGAGGAAGAGAGAGAGAGGAATTTATTTTGTTCAAAGGTATTAGGTAAACTACTTGTTTACATGCTCTGCTTTTTAGTTGGTAATCAGCCTTGGAGCCTCAGCAACTTCTTAGCATTGTTATCTAAAACACCAGTGAGTGAATTTGCCATTATTCAAAACTGTTTATTTTTAAAATTTCAGAGTGCCTTCTCTGAATGGGAGAGTCTCAGCAGCCCACCATAGAAAAAATATTCACTTTCTGAGCTGCCACAACAGTATAGAAGGCAAACAAGTAAATTGTCCAATGTCACACAGAATGTAGCTGGGGTATAATTTCTTTCTGAATTTTCTGTGCTTTCCTATAACATGCAAATCCATCACATACATTTAATCCGAAAGAACAGATAATCCAAAACGTATCACATATCATACATTAAAATTTTCAATAGCAGATATTCCTTCTCAATTAAATTTGGCAGGCTAGTATTAAAATTAGTTTGTATTCCCCAAGCACACACCAATGGGGAAGGCAGCCCAAGAGTGTGCTGGAAACCAAAGAGAAAGTAACTTGGTTTGAAAATTGCTGTAGATAATCTACGGAGTGGATAATTGAGGTTGAGGGTAACTTGAGGGTCAATGCTCCCCAATTTCCTGCTCAGATGGTAGCAGTCCCTTAATCTCTGTGTTTTACAGTATTTTTCTTGCTTCCTACATCACTCCACCTCTCAGTCACTCCACAACACAACAGAATGTGCAGGGAGCAAATTGGTGCAGTATCTGGTAAATAAATGCATTTACCACCCCCGTATCAAACTTTGATGTTCCTGTTCTAATTTAAAAATCAGGTAAATATAAATTAGGTTAATTTTTGTTTCTATATTGCCCTCAATTCATTTTATACTCTGTGTGTCAATGACCCCTGACAATTAAAAAGGTCTTGCCATAATAGTGATAGAGGCTGGAAAGCAGCACCATCAAACACAGGGCCCTAGTGCAAAGACTAGAAGAGGGCAGGTGGCTCAACTGTCCTGTATAAATAAACAAAGGCAAAGAGACAAATATGGTGAGCGAAGTTCCAAGGGTAAAAGGACTGTAAGACCAAGGTTAATCAAAGACAGCCAGATAGAAAGAAAAAGACCACAGAAAGTCCATATGCAATTATGTGATGACAGGAGTGCCAACAGATGAGAAGGAATAGACATGCTAAACTGAATGAGAGATGGAGTTTATAAATGAGGAAGCCAAAATTGAAAAATCTGTCACTTTGCCAAAATCATTGAGCAATCAAGGATATTTGCAGAACTAAGAGTGGAAAAAAACACTAATCCAGACCATTCCTCATCATTTATCCTTGACTGCTATCTTATAACGATGACACCTGTCATACTCCTTTCCTTTCAGGGATAAAGGAATAAAGCTTCCCAGTAAACACTTGGCCAATAGTGGGAAGGGTGGCAAGTGATTATAAAGAAGCAAAACCACATTGTTACTGGTTGCACGACTGTGGGGTGAAATACAGCTAAAACGAAATAAAGCTTCAAAACAGTTCAACAAGAGCAAGCCTATGACAAATCTAGTTAAAGTCAAGTTTGAGTCCAAATATATATATATATATTTACTTTGAAAGAACACCTCCATGAAATGTTTACATTCCCTGGCTGAGTCATTCCACACTATAATAACTCTTCTAAACATCATTCAAACTTTAAGAAATATCATTAGGGCTTCCCTGGTGGCGCAGTGGTTGAGAGTCCGCCTGCCGATGCAGGAGACACCGGTTCGTGCCCCGGTCCGGGAAGATCCCACATGCCGCGGAGCGGCTGGGCCCGTGAGCCATGGCCGCTGGGCCTGCACGCGCGTCTGGAGCCTGTGCTCCGCAATGGGAGAGGCCACAACAGTGAGAGGCCCGCGTACCACAAAAAAAAAAAAATATATATATATATATATATATAATTAGCACACTAGAAATCCATTTTTGGAATGAGCAGTATTGTAATCAATTAATACCTCTAAATACCTTCATTCATGATAAACAAGATCCATTAATAATGAAGCAGTATTTAGTGTACAATAAAATTATCTTGTCAGCAATACCTAAATTAGCCATTAAAAGGAACCAAAACTTTAGAGTAAGGATCTTTTAATCAAAAGAAGAGCAAGAAAACACCTTGTGCCTATTACCTAAATTAGTCAGTTGATGTGCTTATATATAATGCCTACCACTGGAACTCTTTCATACCAGGTTTTCTAGCCAAATAGAGTTGAAGGGGTGATGAATATTAAAAACCACCCCATCAGGACCGAATGCATTTAATTAGTTGATCATAGGTGTCAAGTACTCTTTCCCTTTTGATAGATTACCCCCAAAGAGTAGGCTAACAACCCCAATTTGCTGACTAATTGAATTTTGATATATTCTCCAAAGCTGTTCTCCCCTCCCCTGAATTAACTGAATTATAAGCAGTTAATTCTGACAGGTTCAGTAATATCTGCCAAAGTCCCTTCATACTTCGTTAAATTATGAAAACGTAGCCTGTGTGTCATGCCCTGGGAAGTACTGTACATCTGAAGAGTCCTTCCCAAGGGGCACGAAGTGGTAAGGGAATATGATTTATCTTAATATATGTTAAAAATGTCTAGTAGTAGATTTGATATTTGCTACGTCCAATGACAAAATAATTTTCAAAATATTCTAAATGGGTATATGTGCATGATCCCTTGCTCATAATGTCATATCTGCACTAACAGATGTGAATCTACATTAAAGCAAAGGCAGGTGTACTTTCTATTGTTAGCTTTAACAGAGATAGCTCACTTAGCACATGGATTTCATTTCTAGCTAAGCTAAAAAGTATAACCCCTCATAACCTGCAGAAGCTTCCAGCGGGGCAAATGCATTTCCTTCACCAAAAAGCCCAGGCTCATTGCAGAAGAAGAAAGGAAAAGCCTCATTAATTAAGACCTCAAGAATGTGAAATTCCTAGTAAGTCAACTTTGGCTGACTTGAGATTTGGAAACAAGTTTGCTGAGTAAATTAACAATCAAATACAATTGGAAAAGAGGTGCTTGAGGACTTAAGGGAACAAATGATTTTTCAAGCACTTTAGAAGCGCTATTTACATACAGGTAATTACTATGTGCAAAGGGCTGTGGTACCTGAAAAGAGGGCTGGATTTGAGCCAAAAAATGTACTTAGTACAAATTACTTCCTTAATCTGAGCCTTGGATTCTTCATCTGTAAAACCGAGATAATCATACTATTTCACAACACTGTGGGAGGCCTAAACGAGATAATATACATGAGTCCTTGCAAACTTTCAGGAGCTAAATAAATATTGGGTATTTTTATCATGTGTATAAAATAATAAACTCATGAATAAAACAATTTTAGCAAACATTCTACCCTCTAATGTTTACAGATGAGGCAACTGGGACACAGAATAGTCAAGAGATTCATCCATGGGCACATAGCTAGTTAATGGCAGAGTTGGAACTATGACCAATATCCTTATCTGTTAATCATAGCAGTTCCTCCAAAAGGTCACTATGCTTCTTGACTTCTCATAGCCTGAATTACTTTAAAGATACCTATTAACAAAACGATGTTTCTTTTCAAGTACTCATTTTTTCTTTAGAATTTTACACTTGGTTTAATAAACATTTATTAAGTACCTGCTATGTTCAAGTCACTATTAGGTGCTGGAAACAAGAAACAAGACATGATCTCTGCCTTTAAAGAATTCTTACTGTTCGTGAAATTCCCTCTCCCTGCTCCCAAGCGCTCATTGCCTTTATTCTGGTCTTTGGCTGCCAAAGATAGCCCTCACTGTTGCACTCTACACAGGCTTGAGCTGCCCCTAAGCATCCATACCCAAAAGAGACTTCCTCCTCCCCCATAATCTACCTGGGGCTCTTAGGTATCAAGAAAATTGATAAACATTGTACTTCATTTTTGGTTCATGGTACACAATTCTGAGCTCAGCCTCAGAAATTATTTCTGGGGGTCAATTGACCTGCAGTTGAAGAGCAATGAAGGAGGAGGTTATTACATGGTATCAGACAGCAAGGAGGGGAAGTGGGAGGCCTGGCAGGGGAGGGGGGAGTATGCAGAAGTAACCTTAAGTCCTTTCAACTGGTGACATGCTCATATTCTAGAACCGGAAAAGCTAGTTGGTCACCAAATCATACATATCAAGGTCCCTGATTCCCAAATCGAGGAGCCACTTTCTGGTGAACACCTGAGAGGCAAGGAGAAGCCAGCTGTTAGGAAAACTGAAAATCAGGCAAAGGGGAAGCTGGAAGGGGACAACTTTACAGGCAGACAGAATTGCACAGTACCCAATTCCCTGTTCTATAACTTAACTCGCTGTATGACCTTGGGCAAGTCATCTAACCTATCTGAGTCTCAGTCTCCTCATCTCTAAAGTGGTAATTAGTAGCACCTACCTCAGACGACTGTTACGCTAAATAAATGAGATAATGAATGTAAGATGCCTGACTTGTGGTCGGCACTCAGTAAGTGCTAGTTCCCCTCCCTTTGTTGTCAGTTCACCTCCCAACACAACTTCTCCTCCAACTCCATTGCCTCTGTGGAGAAAACTACAAAATGTGGAGACCTTCCTGCCACCCCACCAGAAAAGTAAGGAGGCCCAGCTGCCTGGGTCCCCCTGGGTTTCATGTATCCTGGACTATTTCAAGAAGCATTTTCTTCAAATCTCAGGCTATCTCAACAGAGTGTAACAGGGGAGTCAGATGATTAACCTGACAGGTGAATAATTTGTTGTGTAAACTGTAGATCGATGGGGGTAGGTATTGGAATTAAGTTGTTATTTCCTTAAGTTGCAATTAGTGACTAAAGGTTTCAATGTACCTAATAATTCTATTAGAGCATAAATTGAAATAATCTCTTCCATTAATTGATCTGTATTTATATCTACATTTACAGCTATCTATGTATCTACCTACATAATCTTGGCCCAAAGTCCCTACTCCTGAATTTTTCATAGATACTGTGTTCTGTGAGAACATATTCTGAGTATAATTGAGGACCTGACTGCACCCTGGAATTCCCTTAGAACATAATCCATCATAGCAGGGAATTCAACAATGGGCCATCTTCAAAATATTCAAGGGGTTTACTTCATGAAAATAGGAGATAATTTCTACCTCTTATCATTTGTTCATTTATAATGCTGTCCATCCCACCACACTCACCCCACGTTCTGTGGAAGTTCTAAATTAGTTAACTCCCCTCTCTAGGCTCGTCTAGTGCCTCTGCCACTCAGCTCCTCTGCTCCAGCCACACTGGCCACCTTTGTGCTCCTTGAATATGTCAAGCCCCTTCCCATGTCAAGACCCTCACAAATGATACTCCCTCTGCCACAAATGGGAACACTTGCGACCCATTCTTAGTGATCCGGATCCCTGACATCAGAAAACTAAACCAGAGTAGAGACACACGGATTCCAATGAGGGAGAATTATAAAAGAATTATTTGAACCAAACACCACAATTCCGTAGAAGACTTTTCCAGGACTAGCATCCTTATCCCCAAACTAAGAGTAATCTCTGCTCCTTCTGGAAGAAAAGTTGATGTCACTAGTAAGTCCCCAGTTCTCTGGGATAATTTGGATTAAGGTCTGTTCTAATATGAAGCTAGATTGGGCTCAGAAAACTGAAGTCACTCTGAGCTCCCCACCAGGCAGGCCAAGCTTACTTGGTTCTCATAAAGTTGACAGTGTAGCAGGCAATGTAGTGGTGAAGATTTAGAGACTGATATCCTTTGGTTCGAATCCTTATTCCAACACTTACTAGCTGTGTGACTTTGGACAAATAACCTCCCTGGACCTCGGTATTCTCATTTATACATGTGGATAATAATAACTCCCAACGAGGTAGCTGGGAAGATTAAATATCATTCATTTAAGAGCTCAAACCAATGCCTGGTACACAGAAAATGCTCAATTTAAAAATTAGTGCAATTATCTTCACCTTAGTCCTTCATTCTGGGACACAACTCTATTCATACTTTCAAAGAAAATTTATAGATCACTTAGTTTTTGCTAGGTGCTGGTAATACAAAGAAGGATAATACATGATCTTCTTCTTAGCTTACAGTCTGGTGACAGAAACTACCATATAAACAGCTAACTATATTATCACCAGTTGCATAGAAAACTATTTTACCAAGTAAAATGGAACACATTCTATGGTGGAGGGAACACACGATGAGCTGTAGGTACAGGACTAGGCATAGAGTTGTATTGCCAAAAAGGAGACCAGGTGAGAAAGAGTAGAAGGTCAAAAAATCCCAGCTAGGGCTTCCCTAGTGGCGCAGTGGTTGAGAGTCCACCTGCCAATGCAGGGGACATGGGTTCGTGCCCCAGTCTGGGAAGATCCCACATGCCACGGAGCGGCTAGGCCCGCGAGCCATGGCCATTGAGCCTGCGCGTCCAGAGCCTGTGCTCTGCAATGGGAGAGGCCACAACAGTGAGAGGCCCACATACCGCAAAAAAATAAAAATAAAAAAATAAAAATCCCAGCTGCTCATACAAACTATACAAACAGCTTTCCTACTGATAGTGGATTGAATGATACACCTACAAACTTGAAGGATGGCATTGGATGTCCTTATTGAAAATAGTCTTAAGAGAGCAAGAACAAACCACAGCAGAGCTGACTCCTTAGGATATGTCTAGACTAAGGCAGCTTTCTTAGAGCTAGAAAGTAGTTAGGTCAATTCTTCAGATGCTGGGAGCAGGAGTAGCATAGAACTATGATCACCAGGACATTCCCCTCAAAGCTTCCATATTTAGATAACACTTGCCCACATGTCTTCCATTAAATATCTGTACATTTTATTGATCTCTTATAAAATACTTCTCCATCATACCAAACCCAGACCTGCCAAACTTCCTTTATAACTTATGAGTTCAAGCAAACAATGAGCTCATAATTCCTTTGCTTCAATTCTAAGGCTTTGCTTTTTCTTTTATACAGATAAACCCTTGTGATAGGTTTTTGCTGGTAAATCAGGGATCACACAAATCTCAGTAGAAGGGGGCTCAGTGTTACAAGAAAAGAGACCCCACACACACACTCACACACAGGTACACACACAAACCACTTCCTTGGCCACTCCTTCACCTGACCACAGAAGTAAGTGGATGCTGCACTAGCACCTTCTACAAATCATTATGGCAACTTCAATAAGGAATCAAACACATCAAAATCTCCATATATTCTTTTCAAGAAATGAATGTAGGAATACATTATCCTTTATTTAAAAATATTCTTGGATAGCCTTAGGCTAAATCAGAGTGGACCTGAAAATAATCAAATAGTGAAGAGTTTTTATTCTTATTTATTTTTAATTTTTTAACATCTTTATTGGAGTATAATTGCTTTACATTGTTGTGTTAGTTTCTGCTGTATAATAAAGTGAATCAGCTATACGTATATGTATATCCCCATATCCTCTCCCTCTTGCGTCTCCCTCCCACCCTCCCTATCCCACCCCTCTAGGTGGTCACAGAGCACAGAGCTGGTCTCTCTGTGCTATGCAGCTGAATAAAGGGTTTTTATTTTTGCTTTTGTTTTATTTTTGTCTCCTTTTATGCTTTTTTGTTGTAGAAGCTGTAAGTGATTTACTTTCCTTCTTTTTGGCTTGTCTTTGTTATTAAGAGAATCTGTATTCACCAGGAATTCTGAGTCTTGACCTGCAGCAAGCAGATGTTTGTGTTCTGTAAAAGCAGGCAGTCAACATTATTTACTGCTCACCTTCTGTTTGCAAAGGCCCTTCCTGACATCATGAAGACAATTCAGTCTATATAGTGTGACAAAACAAACACACATGAGATGACTTAATACCAGCTACAGAAAACATGTCAGCAAAAGCAAATATCTGTATGAACACCTAGAAGTACTGAGGGCACATAGAAAGGGAGTGATGGGTTAGATGTAGCTAATTGGGGCTGGATTCCTAGAGGTGGATTGTGAACCTGGTGTTGAAGGGGGATTGAGTATAACCTAATAATAGAGAAGTAAAATAAAGGGAGGGCAAATAGGAAGGAGGAGTACATGCAGATTTTACAGACCAACTGTTACATTTGTAGCTTAAATATTTTTGAAAATTTTTGTTAGCATTCCTATCCCAGGAAAGGCCATTCTGACATTAGTCATATATTGATGTAACACTGCATTCCCTCCCTTGCTATCTGTGGGGGGTTGGTTCCAGGACCCTCCACAGATACCAAAATCCATGGACGCTTAAGTCCCTTATATAAAATGGCATAGTTCAGTCAGCCCTCCCTATCCATGGAAACTGGAGCTGACTGTATTTTAAAAAGGCGTAAAATCCATATTACTCACACAAAAGACATTACTACCTGGGACTGTTTGTGGATGTACAATCAACCCATACTAAGAAAAATCAACCCTCTACATTTACCAAGATAATGTGGACTGTTTATGATAGACTGCAAATACTTATTTAGACAACTCTAGAAGCACATTCATTTATCCAATGGACCATCACAGTTCCATAGGAAAATTTTAAATTCATCATGAAAATATATCACTCAACATTTTTTTTTGCGGTACGTGGGCCTCTCACTGTTGTGGCCTCTCCCGCTGCAGAGCACAGACTCCGGACGTGCAGCCTCTGTGGCCATGGCTCATGGGCCCAGCCGCTCCGCGGCATGTGGGATCTTCCCGGACCGGGGCACAAACCCACATCCCCTGCATCGGCAGGCGGACTCTCAACCACTGCGCCACCAGGGAAGCCCCACTCAACATTTTTAACATGAAAAGTTTATTTGATGGACCCTTGATAGTTTTCCCAGAGACATCAGTAGCTGGTAAATACACAGCTCTTGGAGCGTTCTTAAAAGTAGTTCATGAGGAGAAAAGGCAAAGAAAAGAGAGTTACAACCTCTGTCACTGGACAGTTTTGGATATGGAGTGTTTTATGAAATGTGGAGACAAAGAACCTCATTCTGAAATCAAAACACCTGAGCTTGAATCCTGGATTTGCTACTTACTAGGTATGTAACTTGGGGGAAGTCACTTGACTTCTGTGCCTCAGTTTCCTCAACTGCAAAATGGAGCTAATACTGGTACCTACAATGCAGCACTGGTGTAAGAATTAAATAAATATATGTAAAGCATTCAGCACAATGCCTGCCACACAGTAAGCATTCATTCCTACAATGGAGGAAAGCTTTGACAGGAAAGTTGTGACTATGGGAAAAGATAAGATGAACGCAACAAAATGAAAAGTTATAAAGCCAACTTTCTTTTTTTTTTTTTTTTCTTTTTTTGCGGTACGCGGGCCTCTCACTATCGCGGCCTCTCCCATTGCGGAGCACAGGCTCCGGACATGCAGGCTCAGCGGCCATGGCTCACCAGCCCAGCCGCTCCGCGGCATGTGGGATCTTCCCGGATAGGGGCACGAACCCGCGTCCCCTGCATCGGCAGGCGGACTCTCAACCACTGCGCCATCAGGGAAGCCCAAACCAACTTTCTTGAAGTTCTAAGAAAGGCACAGTTTCTATATTCAGTCCCGCTATTATAGCTAAACACAGCAACAGGTTCATGTCCATCAACAAAGTCTAACTGCCAGCTGCTATCAACACTAGGAGAATCTTCATACTTCTAAGGATTGTTTTTAAGAAATAAGTAATGCCAAACTTTGATGATACTTGACTCATTCACAGATGAGAGCAGACTGACAAGCTTTAGTTATGACAGATAAAAAGATGCACGTTAAAGCCGGGGGCAGTATTAGGTGTCAAAGAGGAGCTGTGGCTTTTCTGATGATAGTGTTATGGTAAACCTGCCAGCTGTCTATCCCTACTCCTTTGTTCAAGGTAAAGCCCTAAAAAGCCAAATTTTACACCAAGTGACTCCATCCTCCTCAATCACTGATGCCAAAAACAAGGATAATTACTGATCCCAAGTCAGCCATTTCAAGAATGGCCAGAAACTCTAATGCAAACAATGTGGATTGATCTAATTCTCCCTTTTGGAAATGTGAACAAGATAATGCTATGAAAACAAGGCAATGGACAAAGAGAACCTTGAGAGGTGAGATTGAAAACATAATCAGGAAATGCCATGAGGCAAAACTAGGGTCATGAGGAAATTACGGTCAAGAGAAAATTGTGATGAAGAAAAAACATGAGTAAGCAGAACATGGGATAGAGAGAAAAGGTATACAAAGTAAATGAGAAAGCCATTTTGCAGGAGAAGAGAAAGAAAGTAGATCCTCTGAAAACCACCTACCCTGATGTTAAGATCTCTGAAACTGCCTTGGATTCTGAATTCTCTTCTAGTTCTAATCTCTATGTGTCCCAATGCTCCTACTGCTTTTGTTCTTTTAGCAGCTCAGCTCCACTGCTGATGTCAGAAAATAGTTCTTACTAACTCTGTGGCCTTAAAGACATAAATTCACCTCTCAATGCCTTAGATTATTCAACTGAAAAACGAGGATAATACTGGTTTCCCGTACCCATTATCCTCTTGCCATGAGTACTGTCTGAGCACAAAGCCACCCAACTAAAGACTACATTTCCCAGCCTCCCTTACTGCCAGGTATGGCCACGTGACTAAGTTCTCAACAACAGTTTGTGAGCAAAAGTGATGTACACAACTTCCTCATCACTTTCCTGCAATAAGATTCTTCCCTGTGAACTCTTGCTCCTTTCTTTTCCCACAATCTGGAATGAAAAAATAGCAGAAACCATGCAAAAGGACAATGCCCTAGAGTAGGGGCTGGCACACTTTTTGTAAAAAGGGCCAGATGATAAATAGTTTAGTCTTTGTGGCTCACAAGCTCTCTGTCAAAACTACTCCGTTCCACTGTTGCAGTGCAAAATCACCCATAGATAATATGTAAACAAATGGTGGTGGTTGTGTTCAAATAAAACTTTATTTATAGAAGCAGGCAGCAGGCTAGATTTGGCCTGCCAGCCATAATTTATCAATCTGTGCTCTAGAGGATGTAGGAAAAACAATGGATCCTTGAACTATCTCATAGAGCACAACTGCAGAAATGCTCTGCCAGCCTAAACCAGCTGTGCTGTTATGACAGAGAAGAGGAGGGAGGGAAGGAGGGAAGGGAAGGGGAGGGTGAGAGAGGAAGAAGGAAAGAGGGAGACAGAGAGAGAACTTGAGAGATCAATTTCCATCTTAATTAAGGCATTCTATTTTGGGGTCCCTTATAGTGGCATATCCCCTACCTTAACTAATATATCTCTCTTCCTGAGACCTGGTTTTCAAGCATTTTCTGGATACCAATGGGCAAATATACTCGCTATAAATTATCCATTACTTTGAGTGAGCCATTTTCAACCAAAAGAACCTAATTAGAACAGGTGTCTGAGAGAACAGGCCAACCAGGAATCTTGGACAGATACCATGAAAGCTGGCACTAAATTTTCACTTGCTCAAATATTCTTTCTTTCTGAAGATGTCTTCCTGACCCTCCCAACCATTATGATTGAGATGATGGAAGAGAGAAGGGACTCAACAACTAGAGCTGTTTTCTTGTCAACCCAGGTAATCGTATGACAATATACCATGGACTGGAGGCAGGGGAACCTGTGACAAATTCTGAGTTTGTGTAAGAATGAAACCAAGAATAATGAGCCATTAAGAAGCTGCAACTCACATCTCTGTACAAGAGAACATTTCTGTGATAGGTAGTTTTTTAAAATGGCCCCCAATGATCCCTGCCTCCTGATATTCACATCCTTACATAATCTTCTCCTCTTCCTTTGGGTATGGGCTGCTCCCTTTGAGTGCAGCTGGACCTGGTGACTTGTTTCTAAGGAGCAGTATATGGCAAAAGTGATGAGATGTCATTTCTGAGATTAGTTTACAAAAGACTATGATTCTGTCTTCCTGTCACTCTCTTTCTCCCTTGCTTGCTCATTTCGATGAAGCCAGCTGCCCCATGAAAAAGCCCATTTGGCAAGTAATTGAGGGTGACCTCTGGCCAAAAGCCAGGAAGTAACTGATGCCCACAATCCAACAATCCATAAGGAACTGAATTCTGCCAATAATCACATGAGTGAGTTTAGAAGTTGGTCATTCCCCAGTTAAGCCTTGAGATGACTGCAGCCTGGCCAACACCTGGATTGCAGCCAATGAGAAACCCTGAAGCAGAGTACCCAGCTATATCATAACCCAGTTCCTGGTCCACAGAAACTGGGCAATAATAAATGTGTATCGTTTAAAACACCATTTGGGGGTAATTTCTTATGTAGCAAGAAGTATTGATAGCTTATACATTTTCTATGTATGAATTGCGGCTGATTTGGGTCATAAGCACCTTTTCTATACGCCCATGAAATCCTGGAGTTCAATCATCCTAGCTGATAATCACACTCTACTGGAAGCTGCCTGGTTAACTTGGCTGCAACTCACACTAGACTAGAAGCTCCAAGAGGGCAGGAACTATGTCTTGTCCACTGTTGCATCCTCCATCCTAACAAAGTGACTATTGACGATACTGGCTAAAGGAATGAATGAGTGGGTAGGTGAGTAGGTGGGTGCCTGGATGAACAAATGAAGCCACAGAGGTAACTGACACCATGTGGTTTGTGAAATGTTTCTTAGGAGGCCTTGTACAAAAATAACAAAACTGTCTTTTTATTTCACTGTTTCCTTCCTCAAATTCCAAAAAATCTCAGTTCAGCAAACCTCTTTAAGTCACAAGTTCAGTTCAATGAACCATGAAGAAAAAGAAACTGTGAAATAGTGAGACTGAAGGAAGTCTAAAGTACAAAGGAGTGTGTTCTCCAGAAAGCACCTCTCTTGTCTTTTAAAGGGCGGCATATACCAAAACCTTATTTATGCTCAATGCAGGAAACATTCAAACCACTTTATACAGTTGTTAAGGCAAATGATCCTGGCTCATGCAGGGACGTCTCACTTATATTGTGTATCTTCCTACCAGGTTGCACTATTAACAGTGCTGAAAATTTAATTCTGTCTTAAATGTGTTAGGGGAGATCATTATTGAAAGGAAACATATGATATATCCTCTAACACAACAAATAATTTAGTTACATGGTCCATAAATCTAGATTTCCACACCTATAACTTTTGCTGTTTTATAGATCCAGATATTCATATATCAAGTTTAGAGCAACGAATTCTGTGATCCCTCAGGACAGAGAAGTTGAAAGGGCAACTAGAGGGTATGCCAAATCCATCTTTTAACCTTTCCTGCTGGAATCACTGCAAAGTTAGGCCCACTTCAGAACCAGCTCTGCCCCTGGCAAATAAATGAAATGAGCTCTAGGAGGTATAGCTGCTGGTCCTGCCCTGCCTACACACCTCAGTTCCTATTCTGTGAAGTTACTGCAGAGAACTTCAGTTCCTGTACAAGCCAATTTCCTTACCTCTAAACAACATTTCCACTGCTGATCCTCTATTCAAACTCCTGTTTCCTACTATTCAAAACCTTTAAGTTTCCAACCCCACCGTTTCTTAGACAGAAAATTGGGATGTAGTTTCTGCCTTTGGCTAATGCTGCTTGCACCTAACTGTCCCGTGAATTGGTGGCAATGAAGTATAGACCATTTTTCTCAAATTTTAATGTTCATACCAATACAGATTCAGATTCAGCAAGTCTGGGAAGGGTCCTAAAACCCTGCATTTCCATCAAGTTCCCAAGTGATGCCAGTGTCGCTGATACTTTGAGTACCAAGGGTGTAGTAACAAAACAATACCTTAGAGAGAGAGCATCTGTGTTCTTCAACAAATTAGTTGTACTAGCTGTTTAACCTTAGGCACCTTACTAAACCTCTCTGTTTTCAAAACAGAGATGATAATTACTTTGCTGTCTTTACAATTAAGTGCCTGGGTTTTAAATCTAACTCTCTCATTAATTAGCTCTGTAACTCTGGGCAGGTTACTTAAACTCCCCACTTCTCAGTGGATAAAAGCAGTACCCACTTCATAGGGCTGTTGGGAGGGTTAAACGAGTTAATACAGATAAAGTACTGAGAGCAGTGCCTGAAACAGAGCAACCCCTAATTATTATTATCCTTGCATGCCTGTCCTTCAGATACCTCAGCTCAATATGACACCCTTATTCTGAAAAGAGGTTTTCATCTCACCGGATGTATCTACCTGGTCCACCTGGCTGCTAGCCGCACCATGGTTCTGATGCTGGACCACACATTAGATCCATCACAAATCCCCTAGTCCCAAAGTCCACCACTTTTTCAGCTCAATGTCTTCCCTTGAGACACCCATTTCATATATATATATATATATATATACACACACACACACCCATTTCATATATATCATTAGTCATGCATGAGCACAGCTGTTATGATAGAAGATTCTAGTTCCTCAGCTGACAGCATTCATAGGAATACTACAGAAACACACACACACACACACACACACACACACACACGCACACACACACACACGGGACAAGGAAATCCAGACTAGGGAGACTTTCTTCACATGGGGCTCAAGACTATATTCCCTCAGATTATATTCAAGAAAGTCCAGAAAGAGTCATGCCTTTTTGCCAATTAGCATTAAAGCATAGTCAATGGTCACGTAAGCTAGGTCCCTGCCATGCCTTCCAAGCAAAAGAATCATCTCATCGCAGACCTTCAAGACCAAATATTACCACCTAACGTATTTCTTGAGTGTGGAAGACCATATAATGGCAGAAGAAGCAGATCAAGAGCCAAATGATGGATTGTTGGGTGACATTGAGAGCTCAACTAAGGCTAGACACAGTTTGTAATGGCACCAACCCATATTATTATACGATAAAAAAGGATGCAGAGAGCTGCTCATTAAAGTAGTTTACAGATGAAGTTTGCAGGCTTTTTAATATGGTCACTGCACGGCAGAACAGTTTCAGTGTTGCTGGTCTAGCCCCTGCTGATAGAAACAACTGGTTTAGGGAAAGAGACTGTGCAAGCAGTGTCTATTCCAAATTTTATCTACTTTCTCAAGCTCTATTCTTCCATTTCCCCCTCTCTCTCAGCCGACTGACCTTACCTCCACTTTAACTTACAAAAGGGAAGCCACTTCAACTTCCAGTCACTGAAACTAGCCTAATCTGTGTCTGCCCTCAAATTTTTCTCCTTCCTACTGTCATAATGAAAGCAATGTCTCTACTCTTTTTAGTCCTCCCTCCTGGGCTCTGGATTCCATTCCCTTCTGCCTTTTCAGGGTCCTTACTGCATTCATCATCCCTCTCATTCCTGGATATTCAAAATCTCCTCGCATCCTTAAAACGTTCTCCAGGGAATGAACAGAGCTGAAATGTGGCTGACTAGAAGGAACTTGGACTGTGTCCAGCAGGCCAAGAAAGACGCAGAAGCTACCTTAGGTCTAGAAAGGTAAGCAGAGACATCAATTAGATTTTACAGAATAGTCCATAATGGCAAAATACTTAAATTCTAGACCAGAGTATTTAATCAGTCTTACCAAACGGGACTAGTGATGGTTGGGTGTATTGGCCCTGTGCCCTTTTTATACTACCTGCTGGGAGGGGTGTCTCTAAATCCACAGGTGTTAATCACAGTCCAAAGAGATCAAAGAATTCTGCTTCCAAATAAGGGTGAAGAGGCACTTTTCACCAATTTCTTACTGACAAATTCTGAGGATCAAAGGGAAGGCTTGCAAGAATCACAGGTTCTGTCAAGTGTGCGTGCATATATGCCCTTGATATGCATGACTTGGCCACATAGGGATTATAAAATCATAAAGAGCAGTGTTATCTTTTCCACAGAGCTGCATATGAAGTTCCTCCCAATTGCAAATACATTTAATATCCCCAATAGGGCAAGAACAGTTGGGGATATAAAAAATGAAAGACAATTTTAGTTTTGGCAAGACTGACTAGAGAGTTCTTTCAGAGTCATTATGAGACATTACTGCCTGCATTACAGAAACAATCCACAGAAGCCAAGTTTTGGCCACTTAATTAGGACATATGGAGGCTGCTCTAACATTAAGGGAGCTGCAATATCAAGGCAGAGCTAAAGCAGGAAAAAAATGGTGCCCAAATTTCAACCCTAAAAACTAAATGGGTGAATGTTCTATGTCTTAGTTAACTTTTTCAAAAAATGAAATTTTCCCCAGTAAAAGGACAACCTGGATTCATTTCTGCCACAAGGTTCTTCTCAAAACCAAAATGAATTCTCTGAATATAGGGAATTTAAATATATGATTAAAGAAGAGTTCACACATCTGTGTGCTTTATTCCAGCCAAGTTATCACCATGTGTCACTCCCTTTCTGCAAATGCTCCTCAATAAAGGTGACCCAATATGCAGCAAACCCCTGAGTAATGGCTAGTACCGGACAAGTAGTTTTAGAATGAGGGTTATTTAAGTATCTAATGTCCTATGTGCATTTAAGTCCTCCTACAGACAGCCTAAATGCAAATCCACTGGCCCCTCAAACGGGACCTTGAAAAATAAACCTGATGTGTAGAGAAGAAGAAAGAAGGTTCCAAGTAGGAGCAACAGGATGAGGAAAGGCACAAAGTAATGAGATATTAAAAAGCACCTAGACAACCTTGCCAATTTTTCAAATGGTTCAGTTGTTTCCTACCACATATTCAATGGCAGAGACACATTCATACTCGACGTTGGATGATGATGAAATAGAAGTGAACTACGTTTATATGCAATTTTCAAAAAGTTTTAGGGTATATATACAGATGCATAAGCTCCCTACATATTTCTTCAAAGGATTCAAAAGCGTCTGGAAAACCCTGCCTCAACTTAAACAATGCAATCATCCTATAGCATTTTGTTTTAAACTCATTATCTCTAACTGAATTTTATTGTAGTTTGTCTGTGTGTATCTCTCCTATAGCAAAAGATAGTGCATATCTCCAGATATGGACTACATCTTATTTATCTCTGTCTTTTCAGTGCCTATTCTTGCCAAATGGATTAGTGAATAAATTAATGTCCTTTGTCCCATCTTTATAAAGGGGAAACTAAGGGAACATTCAAAAGACTTCCTCTAAAGCAAGGAATAAGATAATATTAATAGGTCTTCAGGATAGTAATGTTCTAATGAATAATACACAAGCAAGATTCCACTGCTACCTTGTGGAGTGGCCCTCACCCAGCTGCTTTGTCTAACTATGCATTGGTTTCCTTTTCTGTAAAATAGGGTCATCTGGTACTTGAGAAGACCTAGCTGTTTGGTTCCTTATTCTGTCCAGATGAATGTTTCTGGTTCCTCAATGTATTATTACCATTCAGACATAGGTGACTCACACTGACCACTACTAAAAAAACCCAAAAAGACAGAGGCCAAGACCCAGTCTTGTCTTATCTATTTTGAAACAGAATTCAGGGTCTCAGAGCATAGCAATGGTGTCCTTGTTTCAACTCTCACTGGCCAAACCTAATTCCTTTCTAGAGACTCACCAGAGATGTCTACAACTCATTTTGGTTTTGAGAGAAAATACTCACTATAGCTTCCTCTGACTGTAAAGCTAAAACAAATTGTATGGACTGATTTATTGTATAAAGGTCCCTGTTGTCTTACTAAGGTCAAAACTTAATGGAGAGAAATGTTACTAAAATTTGTAAATTTACCCATAGATTATACTCATTTGTCTTGTCTGTCACCTAATAATAAGCTAGCAAAATTCTAACAAATAAACAGACTAAGGCCCTTGGAGTTTAACCAAAATGGCCATGTATCTGAAGTATAAATGAGCCTATTTTCACCATTGAGGTGACACTGAGCATCAAACATGGTAGAGCCTTAAAGAAATCCCAGAGCCTAATCAGTATCATTTTTTCATACTGATTAGCTCTAGTCGAGGATGATAGAGTGATTAGTGGAAGAAAGCTTCATGGAGAAGCCAGGCCCTGAGGTGGCAAATGGCAGTACCTGCTTTGAGAAATGTGATGGACATGGAGACCACTGTAGAGCTCTGTTAAAATAGCTTATCTCATTTTTCAGCCTTATTAATTAACAGCTCGTGAACATGCTGGACCACTACTGACTGCAGATCTTACAATCTACCAGTCTTGGCTGGGAAATATGCAAAAGAGCCAACCTCCATTCTCGCAGTTTGCTTTTCAGACTTTTAAATCCCTCCACCTCTGGACCTTCACCAATTACCAGTGACCTGGGGCCACTGTATTGTCACAGCACTACTCTCCCAAGCAAAAGGCTTGGAAAGCATGCTGTCTGGATGTCTTCCTGTCAGTGTTTGGCTCTACTCCAATACACATTTCCTAATTCAATTCATCAGAGGTAGAGACCTGTGAGCAAATGTTGCACTTCACCACATAAGAAGTAAAGGTCTTCCCCTTAGGGAGCTTCTTATATAAATAAAACTAAAGGGAGCCTTAGGAATTGATAAACACTTTATCTGGCTGTTTTCACTGAAGATGCCAGAACCAGGGATTTCTGAGGAGGGAGATGAACAAGAAAAGGACATCTTAAAGCATGAGCAAGGTGAAGAAAAGACATGACAGTATGATGTCATTAAAACTCACTGCAGTCTTCAAGGTGCTTCTTAAGAGAGACAGATTGGCTGAGTGAAATAAAGGAAATGCAAGATTTAAAAATCACCTATGCATTACCACTTGGGTTTTTGCAGTAGCTTGGCAAGTATGGGGTAAGAATAGAGCTAGTGAATTGGCTGTCGTATACACTGTCCTATTTGAAGTAAAGTCATGCCATCTCTGATGTCACTACTGGCTTGCTGTCAGAGAAACAAGCGTATTTATGGAACATTTCAGTATAACACCTTCAGGAAGGTCCTTGGAGATACTGGAATAATTATTAACAGATCACATTTGAGAAAGCATTTAACAAGAAAGAAAAAGAAGAAACAGTCAAATACAATTCCAAATAAACATTTATTACATTAGGCTTAGAATCCATTTCTCCCTCAAGGCAATTATCCTTGGATAAATGAGTTACTGAATAAACAAAGCTGTTATTATGAGTCAATTCTTCCTATAGCCTTTTTTCATGAAAGCAAATTATTGTGAAAGTTGATCATAATCTGTTATCTACATGGAAATTTGAAAACTGTAGACATTATCAGACAAATTCATTCTCATAAATAAATACACCAAATTACATAGAGATAGCATAGGGAACAAGAGCCAAGTCATGGACAGTTGGGATAGGTTTGTCTTATTAATGTAGTTCTTTTCACATATATTTTAAATACCTTTGAGCACATTACCATCTGTGTGTATTCTACTAATGAGCTGTAGCCTCCACGAAGGTCAGTCACTTACCATTGATTAGTTAGATGGAGACTGCTTAATTTCCAAGCCATTAATAAGGCACATTCTCTCGTTAGGTTGAATCTTCCTCTTGTTAGTGCGAGTAATTTATTAATGAGCCTTGAGCAAATCCTGTTGAAGCCTGCTTGCCAGTGAAACTGAGACATGGCACAGAAACTCAACACAAGCTGTACTGACAGTGCTATAGCACTTAGATGTACCTAATAGTAGGTAACAAGCACCAATAACCTCCCTGTCTGCCTCTTTCCACCCATTTTTTGGATGGTACACTCTTCTAGGAATGGCCCTTCTCAAAGAAATAACACTAGATGGCTTGCCTTATCCAATTACCAAGAAGTGACCTTGGAGGCTGTACACTGGGATCTGTCTTTCTGCTAGCTCTACCTGGACCAGGCCTCTCCCAGGCCCAGAGGACTTAGAGAATTAGGCAAGCAAGTGCCTCATTTGTTTTAAGAGCCTAGTTAATGCACCCCAAGTCATGATTTCCTTTGTCACAGGGTCCAGTCAATTGTTTTGTGACACAGATCACAGGTAAAATTGTAATCCTGCTTGGGAGCAATGAGAACGTGTTCTACATGTCACAAGGAGGATCAGATCAAAGAACGTGTGTAACGCCACCATCTTCTTACATAAAAACCTGCCAACACATAGTATTTACTATGTACTCATGCTGTGTTTTTTTGATTTTCAGGCTTGGCATTCACAAAGACATTTCCTTTTTTCAGGGTCCTCAGACCTACTCTGAAGGTCAGATGCTACCAGGCTCACATGGGGCTTGGATTTCACGGCCTAAGGAAGGCTTCCCACAGGTATGGCTAATTGGGAAACAAATGTTGTAGTGCATTATTTTGCTTTGTTATTTTACTTTGAACTAGAACTTGAGAATGTTTAAAACTAAGGCTAAGTTTTAAAGAATTATTTTAATTATTAAAAAGGTAAGTATAAAGAATATTACATAAAATGTTAAAATAGCAGGGCTTCCCTGGCGGTGCAGTGGTTAAGAATCCGCCTGCCAATGCAGGGGAGACACGGGTTCGAGCCCTGGTCTGGGAAGATCCCACATGCTCTGGAGCAACTAAGCCCGTGTGCCACAACTACTGACTGAGTCTGAGCTCTAGAGCCCGTGAGCCACAACTACTGAGCCCATGCGCCACAACTACTGAAGCCCGAGTGCCTAGAGCCCGTGCTCCGCAAAAAGAGAAGCCACCACAGTGAGACACCTGTGAACCGCAATGAGTAGCCCCTGCTCGCCACAACTAGAGAAAGCCCACACGCAGCAGCAAAGATCCAATGCAGCCAAAAATAAATAAATAAAATAAATTTTTAAAAATGTTAAAATAGTAAATATTAAATAATTTTAAAGGTTATTAATTAAAAAATATAAAAGCCAAGTATTGCTATCACTAATACTCAATTGCTACCAATCATTGCTGAATCTAATTCTAGGTTTTCTTTCAAAAGCCTTAAATAATAAGGAAAAATCTTCAGTAGGAAGTGATTATATCAGTAATATTAAATCATTCAGCAGCAGGCCCATTATAAAATACCAGACCAGCAGCATAAAGACGCATTTTCATTTCTTCAATCAGCAAACATTTGCTGAACTCCTAACATGTGTCAGGCACTGCATTAAGCATTGGGGTGCACCGGTGAACAGATATAGTCTCCGCTCTCATAAAACCCAGAGTCTAGTCGGGAGATAGCCATTAGCCAAACATTGTGATAAGTGATCTGAGGAAAAGAACAGGGTATTTTGTGTCTCTCTTAAAGTTCAAAATACATGTTAACATAGCAAAGGTTCTGATGAATCCTAATGTAAAGAAACCCCTTTAACTTCATCTAACCCAGAAAAACTGAGCACCCCTAAGTTTTGGAGTGGTTAGTGACAATCTCTTTGAGGAAGCAGCATTTAAGCAAAGAGATGATAGGTGAGTAGGAGTAGTACAGAATGTCCTCTGAAAGGACATTCTAGACAGAGGGAAGAGAGTGCTCCCTGAGGAGGAAGTAACCTGAACACCAGAAGAATTGACAACCTGGCTGGAGCAGAGAGAGCCTGTGGGGGGAGAATGGTAAGCAGTGAGGCTGTAGAGACTGGCAGGGTTAAGGCCATGCCCAGCTTTACAGGCCTTAGTAAGGTGTTAGAATTTTATTCTGAGTATGTTTGGAAGTTTTAAAGTATTTTTGGTAAAATAGTAGTGCAATGTCATTTTGTTTGCTGTTCGAATGTTTGTTTAGGATAACTGGCTATAGCATGGACAGTGATCCAGAAGAACATAAGGAGGGGAACTGGAAGACCACTTAGGAGGCTACTACAATAGTCCAGTTAAAGGACAACTGTTGCTTGGACTTGGGTAGATTAGGGGCATCCATGCAGTTTTCCATGGAACAGATATAAACTCACAGGTTTTTAAAGATAAGGTCGTGTGGGTTACTTAGCGACAAGACAAGGCCAGGGCAAAGACAGAACATAGTCTAATTTCCAAGGACAATAAACATGGATTCCACAAGAAACTCATAGTACAGCACATCCCAAATGGAGTTCCATCTCTCCAGATGACCTTTGGAAAAAGAAAGTTTCCGTGCTCCAACACAATTGGGAAAGCAGCATACTCTAAGTCCTGCTTGGAGTTCATAACACGAACTATTATATTAAAGTCCCTGCTAAGTCCTGCAGTTAAAAAAAACCCTTTAACTACTTTTACCCAGTGTTTTCAAACATTTTGGCCATAGAACCTTTTGCTTCATGTAACACATATTAGAGAGTTGTTGTGAGAATTTAAAGGAAATCCTATGTGTCAAGTGCCCAGCATAGGATCTGGCACACCGTAAACACTGAATGGGTTTGTTCTGGTAGTTGTTGTTGGAATTGTTATTTCTTTGCTTCCAGAAACAAGTCATAACATCCAGGACCAGCTTTAAGAAGCATCAGTTTATTTCTCTAACTCCTTGAGAACTTTGGTTTTTGTGTTGGGAGAGCCCAGACCCAACTGTTCAGTTCTGCCTTGCTTGATCAGCAACTCTGGAAGCGGGTTTTATGTCATCTGGCAGGGCTCCATCCTCAGTATGAACAGAGGAACTGTCAGAGATAAAGGGTTGGGGGGTGCCTTAAAGACCAGACTACACCTTCTGTACAGTGCTACCTTCTCCAGGGAGCTGACCAGGAACCTTAGCTACCTGAGCCCTATCTACTTAGTGGTTCTGCCCTCCCCGGGAAACTCCAGGCCATGAGTGTTTGAAGCTCTGAGCAAGCAAACAAATTCTAAAATATTCAGCCAAACTTCCAGTTCCTTTTATATCAACAGGTTTTTAAGTGGGATACCCTTATTACAGAATTTTTTTAAAATCAGGTTGAAAAGGGAAGGCAGAAATGGAAATCTATTTTTAATTTTTATTTTATATTAAAGTATACTTGATTTACAATGTTGTGTTAGTTTCAGGTGTACAGCAAAGTGACGTTTTGATGCCAAAACAAAACGTACCTTCTCTTACCTCTTTTTAAAGGATTGAAGGGAGTCAAAAAGCACAAACTTTTATTTATAAAATGAATGTACTATGAGGATATAATGTAAAACATGGCAACTATAGTTAACAGTACTGTACTGCATATTTGCAAATTGCTAATAGGATGGATCTTAAAAGTTCTCATCACAAGAAAAAATCTATAACTATGTATGGTGATGGATGTCAAGTGGACTTATTGTGGTGATCATTTCTCAGTATATACAAATATTGAATGACTGTGTTTTATGCCTGAAACTACATATGGTTGTATGTCAGTTATACCTCAATTTTTAAAAATATAAAACTAAAGTATTTTTAAAAGGCATTTCCTAATATCCTACACAAAATTTAATAAGCTTTCAAGTTACACATTAAAGACCTCTACTTGCCAAGAATGAAAAATAAGGCCAGTATGTATGTGTATGCTCAGTTACATCTTACTCCTCTGTGTACCTAATCTTTCATGAAATGATGTGACTATTTCATGACACCCTACACACTGAAAACTACAGGTGACCGCTATTTATGGAAAAGGAGAGAAGTGAAATGAGAGAAATAATCAAATCTACTGCCTAGTGCTACCCTTTAAACTTAAATACACAAAATGTTTTCCTGTCCAGAAAAGCAAAACCAAAGCCCCATCCTTGGGACTGCTGTCACTTCCATTTTGTTTATAATGACTAAGAAAAATTTGATAAGGAATATAACAGCAGCAGCAACAACAATATAACTGCCATCTATTGAACATCAAGCATAATATGCCAAGGCCTGGCTAAGTGCTCTTTCTACATATCTTCTCCAATTCTTACAGTAATTCCTGCACAATAGATTATTTTACAGACAAAACACTGGCGATTCAGTAATGTACCCAGGGTTTCACAGTTACCTATTGCATATATTGGAGTTAAACCCGGATGGGTATGGCTCCAGAGCAAGGGTGCTTTCTATTACCTCTTCCTAACCAGTTACCTAACTTAGCTGAACAGGTGCCTCATCAGAGATAAACAATGCATGCATATTGTACATGTGCAAATGAATAAAAGCCTATTTTACAGCAAGCAGAGAACAAGTTTTAATGATTAATATGAAACGGAACAGGAATAATTTCCTATGGCTCAATTAGTCATGGAAGTCTTCTTGAGAGAGGAGGATCGGGGATAATGTTTGAGTAGAGTTTCAAGGTTACTCTGTTTCTGTCAGTTAAAGGAATCAGAAGGGATTATTACCTCTTGCATGTGTTTAAAACAAGTGAGTGTTTAATTTATACTTACTGAAAAATAAAGGTAGAAGCTTCAATTCCATACAGCAATTATTAACCAGTTATACAATTTCTCTCTGAGTTTGCCTTCCTTCTGCTCTCTCATTCTGCTCACTTTAAAATGTTTCTTATTGAAGTGGAGTTGATTTACAATATTGTGCTAGTTTCAGGCATACAGCAAAATGATTCTTTTTCCAGATTCTTTTCTATTATAGGTTATTACAAGATATTTAATATAATTTTAATATAATTTCCTGTGCTATACAGTAGGTCCTTGTTGTTTATCTGTTTCATACATAGTAGTTTGTACCTGTTAATCCCATAATCTTAATTTGTCCCTCCCTCCTTCCTTCTCCCCTCTGGTAACCACTAGTTTGTTTCCTATGTCTATGAGTCTGTTTCTATTTTGTATTGATATATAGATTCATTTGTATTATTTTTTAGATTCTACATATAAGTGGTATCATTTAGTATTTGTCTTTCTCTGTCTGACTTCACTAAGTATAATATTCTCTAAGTCTATCCACATAGCTACAAATGGCAATATTTCATTCTTATTTGTGGTTAAGTAATATTCCATTGTGTGTGTATGTGTGTGTATATATGTGTGTGTGTGTGTATATATATATATACACACACACACACATATATACACACACACATATATACACACACCACATCTTCTTTATCCGTTCTTTATCCATTCCTCTGTTGATGGATACTTAGGTTGCTTCCATGTGTTGGCTATTGTAAATAGTGCTGCTACGAACACTGGAGTGCAGGTGTCTTCTCAAATCAGAGTTTTCAGTCTTTCCAGATATATGCCCAGGAGTAGGATTGCTGGGTCACATGGTAGTTCTATTTTTAGCTTTTTAAGGAACCTCCATACTGTTCTCCATAGTAGCTGCACCAATTTACATTCCCACCAACAGTGTAGGAGGGTTCCTTTTTCTTCACACCTTCTCCAGCATTTATTATTTGTCAACTTTTTAATGATGGCCATTCTGACCGGTGTGAGGTGGTACCTCATTGCAGTTTTGATTTGCATTTCTCTAATAATTAGCAATGTTGAGTATCGTTTCATATGCCTGTTAGCCATCTGTATATCTTTATAAAAATGTCTATTTAGGTCTTCTACCCATTTTTTGCTTGGGTTTTTTTTTGATATTGAGTTCTGTGAGCTGTTTGTATATTTTGAATATTAACCCCTTGTTGGTTGTGTTGTTTGCAAATATTTTCTCACATTCCATAGGTTGTCTTTTCTTGTGGTTGGTGGTTTCCTCTCCTGTGCAAAAACTTTTAAGTTTGATTAGGTCCCATTTGTTTATTTTGGCTTTTATTTCTTTTTCCTTGGGCAACTGATCTAAGAAAATACTGTTATGATTTATGTCAATGAATGCTTCGCATATGTTCTCGTCTACGAGTTTTATGGTGTCATATCTGACATTTAGGTCTTTAAACCATTTTAAAATGGTTTTAAATGTTTTTGAGCCAAAGAATGCTGATCGTTGAGCTGAAGGGAAAAATAGAAGCTATACCGGTTGCCCAAACTAAGAATCCATAACTCCAAACACAGTGCTGCCCTAGCTTTTTGGGAAAATAAGAGCGTGGAAGCTGCACTGTCAGGTGAATTCTGAGTGCAATCTACCCCCTATATGTATCTACCCAAGATACATTTCATTAAAGCAAAACAAAATAAAGCAATTTTTTGGTAAGTCTATCATGTCTTGACATCCAACTTTTAATGCTTTATAAATAAACAATGCCACAGTAGCTGCACGGCCAGTCATTCCCTCCTGCAAGTTTTCAACAAGTCTGAAGCATTTGCTGCTTTGTTCCCATAAGGCTAAGCCAGAGGGAGCTCTTCAGATGACCCTAAAGATCAGGGCAAAGCACCAGCCACACTTTGGTATTTTATTGTTAATTAATTAATTTATTTATTTATTTATTTTTGGCTGAGTTGGGTCTTTGTTGCTGCGTGCAGACTTTCTCTAGTTGCGGCGAGCGGGGACTACTCTTATTGCGGTGTGTGGGCTTCTCATTGCAGTGGCTTCTCCTGTTGCAGAGCATGGGGGCTGTGCAGCTCAGTAGTTGTGGCTCGTGGACTCTAGAGCACAGGCTCAGTAGTTGTGGCGCATGGGCTTAGTTGCTCCACAGCATGTGGGATCTTCGCAGACCAGGGCTCGAACCCGTGTCCCCTGCGTTGGCAGGCAGATTCTTAACCACTGCACCACCAGGGAAGCCCCACACTTTGGCATTTTCTAGTAAAAGCCTCCAAGAAGCTCAGTGGAAGCCTTTATTATCACTGCCCAGTGTCCCTGCAGAAGTAGTGGAACAAATGACATTTGTGAGGGCTTGTGGAAATTTGATGCTGGTAACCCTCACCTCTGCCATCGATTTATCATGTGACCTTGGGCCAACTCACTAGTTTTTCCTTGAACCTCTAGCTCCTCATCTGTGAAGCTGGAATAAAAGCAGTGACCATTCACATGACCCCTAACCAGTGGGCAAATAGAAAATGCTACACACAGTTAGTGCTAAACAGTAATAACAAAATCTGAGGGGAAAAAGCAGGGCATTTCCACTGAAAACCCATCACACTTTGAACCACAGATCAGTGAGTACCTGCAAATAAAACACACTTTTCAGATTACAATGTATTTTCCCCTTTTCTGGTCCATCTCTAGAGTACTATATGTCTTCCTGTCAACCTATTAGGAGCACAAATCGTGCTTCTTATAGTTAAGTATCGATTAGGTTTGAAAGGATGAGAGATAATAAAATGATAAAATGTACACTCTGGGGGTGACTCTGTTATTTGGATCAGTTTAGCTTTCAGTCTATAGGCAAGCAATCATTTATAGGAAGTCTGGCTCTAGGCTTTGGGAGGGAGGCGTAAAGGGGAGAAAGGTATATTAATAGAACTCCACATAGTCCTGTCTAGAACTGTTTATCTGCTATCACAATCTCCACAAGAAGGAAAACCAGGCTTCTCTACCACTGGTCCTCATGATTTCCACATCTTTAACCTAACACTACTGCTGAGTTGATCCGCAGCCAGGTGGTCAACAAGATAGGCCCTTACAGCAATTGATCAGATTGTCACACGGTCAATTCAATAAGCAACACCAAAAGCCAGTAATATTGGACCATGAAACGGTAGGTAGAGTCATTTCAACCACCTTCATGACTAAATTACATCTACTATGTGCTCTCACAATGTCAGTGAATATAGCTTTCAAACAAATTCTTTCAGGGAAGCACAGCATATCAAACAAAAGTGAAGATGCTGTGGCTGAAGTGAGTGAACCCAAAGGCCCTGCTCATTCTGCCTCTCTCCCCAACCCCCATATTAGCCTCTGAAGCAACTCCAATGAACCCAGAGGCATGCACAAAACATAATTTGAAAACAGTTTGGACCTAGCCCAAACCCCTCATTATTTTTTAGATGAGAACACTAAGGCTCAGAGAAGAAAAGTGACTTAAAAACAACCTCCTAGAATGTAACATTTCAAGGATTAGAATCCAGGTGTCCAGATTCCTCATGTAGCATCTGACCCTATATGAGTTCTTCATGCATGGCCAAGGTAGGCCAGGTCTCCATCCCATGGGTATGGCTATCCTGGGAAGGGAGGAAAGCGGGGAGGATTGTGCACTGGGGCAGCATATGGAAAGTACAGATCCCAAGGGGGTGAGGTGCACTTCAGGAGAAAGATGGATAAGCAGCAGAGTATTTCTTTTTTTTTTTTTTTTAACATCTTTATTGGGGTATAATTGCTTTACAATGGTATGTTAGTTTCTGCTTTATAACAAAGTGAATCAGTTATACATATACATATGTTCCCATATCTCTTCCCTCTTGCGTCTCCCTCCCTCCCACCCTCCCTATCCCACCCCTCCAGGCTGTCACAAAGCACCAAGCCAATATCCCTGTGCCATGCAGCTGCTTCCAACTAGCTAGCAGAGTATTTCTTTTCCATGGATTTGATCTCTTCTTACCAGAGAATGGTTAGCTCCTTACAGAAGCAAAATACCAAGCCAAACAATTCCACACAGTACTCGGCAATTAGCAGTTAACAAGAGCAAGAAGCAGTCACATTTGAATTAGGTTCAAATTGCAAAGACGGCCTTAAAAAAGAACCCTTTTTAATATCTGAAGAGCTAGAACAATCTTTATATATTTATTTATGGGAAACTCTCATTTAACTGGAATCTCAACAATCAGAATGCTCAAATAACCAGTTTACTTCCCCTCCCCTCCCCCAGAGTTTTGAATAATTATTAACATTTATGATAGTAACTTTGAGACACTGTAATTTCTGGCAGGGTCTTCCAGTCCCCTAAATATATTCATCTACTCATTCATTCAATGAATATTTATTGAGTGCCTACTACTTATTAGGCCCTGACCAAGCACTAGGGAAACTGAGCTATTCTTGGGAGTCCAGTGACAGTTTTCTTGGAATGACATTTCAGTTGAAATATAAATATGAGAATGATAGAGGTGGGGATGAGGGCATTAGACAAAGGGATCTCTAAGGGATTTCAAGAGCTAATTCTCCATGATTCTATGACACTATTTTGTTAATTTACTATATATATGATATAATAATGAGACTAGTTTGAACTTTAAATTTCCTTGTCACCAAAGTAGTCACCAGCCATCTATTCTACCTACTAGCACTGTTTTAGGCTCTATTATAATTTAAAAAAATTTATCTCTTAATTGTGTCTCCATATCCAGTTTGGTTGTAAACCAAAGAAACACCCTATTGCTTTACATTTATATCACGATTTTCACTGAAAACACATTACCACACTAACCTAGTTAGTAAGATCAGCTTGTGGATCAATTTATGTTGGTTATTTTAAAGAAGAAAATCACTCTCAAAGGTTAGGTCAAAACTGGAGTTATTTCTATCATGCCATGGGTTCTGAAGTGAATTCTCAAATAGGAGATGTAAAACTGTTTTGAGTAGTGACAACAAAATTGAAATAACTAAATAGCCTTGTAGATGACGAAGTTGAAAATGACAATGCCTACTTAGATATTTAAGGATGGTCATTCTGGCCACTCAACAAGGGACATCTTTCCTTTTATTTTCATTCTTCCCCAAGAGGGACATATGCCTGACACATAATTAAGAAAAAAGATTAAAAGTCCAAGATGAAAGGCAAATCAGCAAAAAAGCCCATGCCAATCTTGGTGTACCATGAAAGTAGGATTTTAAGCCCAAGGGTGCAAACTTAGAATTTGAAGGAGCCTCATGATATCATCTGATTGAGGTCTTGCCTTAAGTAAGTGAATCTATAACAGATAGTGAGCATGATTATCTTAATTTAAAAGAAACTTTCTTTAAATGTCAACCTAAATCTTAAATCATCTATTCCTCTTTGAATGCAGAAAAATACCAAAATATCAAAAAATACCAAAATATCAAAAATACCTCATCTCTTTCAAGTCATCCTTTAGACTTCTTTATTCCAAGACAAAACAATTACAGTTCTTTTAACCTTTCATTGTAGAGCTTATTTTCTTTCCCTTTTACCATCTTTGGAAGACTAAACCTATTCTCAGTTGACCAATGTGGATTTGTCTCAAATCACACTCACATGTTACAGGGTGGCTGTGATCTTCCTTCCTCCACAGCAGAAACCAAGGTCACCAAAGGAGCAATCACACATTTGCCTAGTGAACTTCAGGGGAAACTATACTTGGTGTACCCCTCCAACAAAATTCCTAATGTGTTATGAACTTTCTTTTAACGATATGCTGAAATAAAATATGCAATTAAAATTTTAAATTAAGCTTTTCTAATTTTGATGTTTTAAATTAAACATATAATTTGGTATGAGAATACATAATACAGTATATTAAATTTATTGAGTATTACATTTGAGGGGGAAAGACCCTGATCAATCAAAAAAGAAAGAGATAAGTTTAAAAGCTTTTGTATAGAGCAAGGTAAGATAGAACTAAATAAAATTAAATTGGATACATCTGAGCTATCTTTTAAAAATATGTTTTTGCTCTGACAGAACTCACTCTGCTCAAATTCCAGATGTCCAAATAGAAAAAGATAAGAACTCTCCTAGTGTTAATGAAAGTTGTTAATTTTCTCCAGTTAGACTCAATCCACCCTTGTGCTTAAGCTGTTTTCAAGGTTTGAAATATTATATACAGATAGATTAGATAAGTTCTAAGATGACAATGAATTCCAGGTTAAGACTCCTTGGTATAGAGCAAGTAAGAAACTAGACAGAACTTAAAGAGGAAGCAGAGGGTGCTCTCATTTCACTCCAAATTAAGAAGATAAATTGGAAACACAAGCAAGATCTGAAGCTAAATAGAAGGATGATATAGGTTCCTGAAAGTAGAATTACCCAAAGTCTCATTTTGTAGGAATTTTAGTGATTTGTTAAAGCTTCATGTCATTGGGTAGTTCCCCATAATTTGAGGAGTCTGGTGTAAAATGAAAAGTCAAGGTCACAGGTCCCTTCTAAGTATAAGGCCCTGTGCAACTGTACAAGTCATATTCTTATGAAGCCAGCCCTGGTTGTTATAAATATTCTCAAAATGATATGCCCCCTTTGAAAATTTAATGACAGCTATCAATACACGCATACATTCACTCACACCCCCACACAAAATTTTGCATACAGTTTCAGGGGGTTTGTGGGTTCATTTAAGCCCTGTCCATGGACCTAAATTAAGATCCACTAGATGAGACTGATTCTGTGAGACTCCAGGAGGCAGAGCCAGGATCCACTGGTGGAAGTTTACAAAAGGGCAGATTTGAGCTTCCTAACAATTAAAGGCTTTCCAAAACTAAAGAGACTGCTTTACTAGGCACTCGGTTCTGAAAGTATAACTGTCAACTGGACCATCGTCTGTGTGGTATACTCTAGAAGGGATTCCTACACTGGTGGGAGACTGGATTAGATAACTTCTCTGGTTCCTTACTGTATTAATATCTTGTGAGGATAACTATAAGAAGTTTCTACCCCACAGCTCCTCTTTGCCCACCCCATTTTCTGATGGCTTGAATATACTTGGTTTCAGCTGCCTTGATTTATTTCATTTTCCTTGACAAGGTCTTTACCTTCTTGAATGCTAAGTTATGTAAATTAACCTGTAACCTGTGGGTTTATATAAAATCAACATGCTAATTTTATGCAAAGTGATGCAAAAGATCCATCTTCCATTTTCTCGGGGGAAAAAAATCTGATCACCTTCCTGAATGGACATTCAAAGTAGCATAAATAATCAAGAATGTGAAAATGGCATTAAAGCTCTTAATAAAGAGAAACAAAAAGGGCACCAAGTAAATGTGAGGGGGATCATCCAAGGAAACTGATGATACAAATCCCTTCTAATAAAACTCCTGAGACGTCAGAAGGTAAGACAAGCCCCATCTTAAAATGTGGAGAATACGAGTACAGAAGTAAAAATTCTAAAATCACATTAGAAAATAGGAAGGTGAAATGACCCAGTACACAGAGGTGTTCATTCTCTTCCCTGTTCTTGCACATTCAAGAGGGAAGCCTAATATCCTGGGCCTCGAAACACTGGGGTCAGAGTTCAGACCCTGCAAAAGGAAATGGAAAGGCCCTCTTCTGACTGAAAAACAACTGCAAAAACAAATATCATTCTAGCAACAAACTGTCAAAGCCTGTAAGGATGTTTTTGCTCTAACTTCCTGTCATGACATTCACCATAAATGATGTGCTTCCTGTTCCTTTTTCTAATCAGCATGATGAGTTGATGAACCACACTTAAGTGCCATGCAGAGGCTCTACTCCAGAATTTAAAGGGACAACTAGAAAAGGAAGGGGGAAAGGAACATGGTTGGATAATCAATTTTACAAGAAAATGTCCTAAGGGCCCCTTTGCTGTACAGTTTTCGTTTTTACGACATTGAAGTTCTAATCAGGATCTAAAGTAGATTTCTTAAACTCAAAATCAGATTTTAGATATCTGCTCACTAATTGGCCAGCTCTTGAAGAAAACGGAATTAGTTCTAAGTGAGAAGCAAGCTGAAATTAGTAGCAACTTTGGCCAAGCGGCAGTTAAGTGAAACACAAAGGATTTGAGAATGACACGTAGGGATTGAATAAAATGAAAAGATGTACAATAGGTCTGGGGTCTGATATCAAAGGAGAAATTAGAAAGTGACTGAGGAAGAGCTCAAAGAGCTGGAAGACTTTGCTTTGAAGAAAAGTAAAAAGGAAGGATGAGATACAGAGGCTCTATAAAAGGCTAACTTAGACCTGACCAACATAGCAACGTGCTGATAAAATCAGGCCCTCCTACTCCCCTGACAATTGAGGGTCTAGTTCCTTTATACTGTCATTCCACTGGGTATGCTGGGTAAGGGGGGGGGGGTGGGGAAACACTGTCAAAAATGTTTGCACTACAAGGGTTTAAAACCTGCACATTGCCAGTTCTTGCCATTGCTGTTGTTTTGTCTAATACTTTGCAGTAAAGGCATAAGTTTAAATATGGGATCCCCAGCCAGTAATGCAGAGAATGACTTTGGCTATTCATTTACACAGCGTTTTCTTGAGGCTCTTTGTAATTCCATGCCACATGGATGGTATGTTCTCCTAGGAAAAATAAAACAGAAGCAATTGGCCTGCCCTCTCCCAGCCTACAAGTCTTACTTGCTCTCCCAGGCTCTCTGTCCTTAGCTAGTTCATACCATGTGAGTCAGGAATAAGTCAAGTCACTGAGCATTTTGAGGAGATTGAGCTGAAGTGAGTAGTGTTTATACATTGAAATCTCATTAGAAACTAAAGTCTATGTGAATGTGGGCTCTGTGGATGAGGATGGAGCTGCAGAGAGCCCTGATAACCATAGTAAATCCTCCTTGTCAAAAAGGCAGAACTGAGGGTAGGCAGGCTGTGCTCTGGCCACAATCCCAAACTGTGGGAGGTGGAATACTTAGTAACTCAAAGTTGCCCAACTTTCTGCTTCAGTCACCATACTCCACAAGTCTGCTAGGTTGTCAGCAATTCATAAGCATTTATTCAGTCACCTAATAAACATTTGTAAGTCAACTATTATGCGCAAGGCAGTCTTGTAGATACAGATAATTCAAAGAAACAATTCTTGCTTTTGGGAAGTTCACACGTGTGGTGGAACAGACAGGCGTACAAATAACTAAATCTGAGTATGACCATTTCTAGTATAGAGGTTTAAAAACTGCTACAGGAGAATAGAAAAAGGACAATTAATTCTGCCTGTAAGAGGTGGGTGGGTGGAGGCAATCCAGGGAAACCGTCACAGAGAAAATGACATTTGGAATGGCTCTTCAAAGATGAGTAGGATTATCAAAAGGCAGAGAAGGTGTGAAGTAATTTACAAGTGAAGAAAAGCATAAGAGCAAATGCTCAGAATGGGAAAGTGAACAGTGTTTTTTTTTAAATGAAAAAAAATAGACAAATTCATAATCATAATTGGTGTTTCAAGACTTCTCTCCCAATAGTTGATAGAGTAAGTAGACAAAAATTAAGATTATAGAAAACTTGAAATATCTCAACCAATTCTTCCACCCAGGGTGGTTTGTGCATGGAGGGGCATGTGACCTATTTAATTATTGAATAAATGAATTAAAGAATAAACTAAGTAGGATCTTGTATACCATGGATTGTACGCCACAAGGCACATAAACTTTATCTTGTATGCAGTAGGGAGCCAAAGGAGTTTTATTTCATAAGAGAAAGACATGATCATATCTATAATTAAAAGCAAACAAACTAGTAAAAACACCATCTGCAAGTTATTATGGAAAATGGGCGAGTGTAGAAGAGACCGGAAGCCAAAGACAGGAAGACCAGGTAGGAGGTTTGTACAGTGTTTAGGAGAAAAATAATGAAAGGCTGAACTAGGTCAGTGGCAGGTAGGCTGCAGAGGAGTGAGGTAGATTTGCAAGATATTTTAGAAGTAGAATTAGTAGAATTTGACAATTACTGACTATGAAAATTATGAAAGACCTAGAGAGTGCACCATATATTCTGGCTCAGAAACATCATAATGCCATTTTAACCAAGATAGGGTACACAGGTGGAAAGGTGGAATTTAAAAGGTGGAGATTAAAATTTCAGTTTTGAAGAAATTGGAGTTCAGAGTACCTGTGGGACAACCAAGTGAACACATCTAGCAGGAAAGTAGTGCATGTAACCAGGAAGAGACATAAAGACTAGACTGCTAAATCTAGAAGCCTAAAAAGGTCTGGAGTTCTTAGCCCTGGTTGCAAATTAGAATCACCACAAAGTTAAAATAAACAAAAAATACTACTGATGCCCGGACTGCACTCCAGCCTAAATAAATCAGTATCTCTGGGGGTGAGACCTGTATAATATGTTTTAAAAGCTCCCGAGGTAATCCTAATAAGCAGCCAGTGTTGAGAAGCACTGAGTGGACAGTTCATAACAAGGGAGCAGAAACTCAGGGAAAGTATAAAGTGGTATTTAAAAGGAACATTAAGGGAAAATGCTGGCAAAACCCACAACTTTTTAGGGGTAGTCAGAGGAAAACAAGGTAATGATGGAGGCTGAAAAAGAGTAGCAAGAAAGATATGGAAAAGACCCAGGATAAAGTGGTGTCACTTGAGCAAAAGGAGAAGAGAGTGTCAAAAAGGCAGGCATGTCCAATAGCATCAAATGCTCAACAGTGTCCCAATGTACCAGCCGAGGTTGGTTTAAAGATGA
Source organism: Tursiops truncatus (assembly GCF_011762595.2). NCBI lineage: Eukaryota > Metazoa > Chordata > Mammalia > Artiodactyla > Delphinidae > Tursiops > Tursiops truncatus. The sequence goes on from NC_047055.1 coordinate 40,707,440, forward strand.
ACTAGCCATTGCCTATTAAAGAACGAGGTAGTTCTAACTAAAGGCGAGAGGGAGAGACAGGTCACAAAAGTTGTGAATCTTTTGGATACTGTTCAGCCTTGGTGAGGGCTAGATGACCAAGAAAGAAGCAAGGAATTCTTTTTTTCTCACATCTTTATTGGAGTATAAAGCTTTACAATGTTGTGTTAGTTTCTGCTGTACAACAAAGTGAATCAGGTATATGGTATACATATATCCCCATATCCCCTCCTTCTTGAGCTTGCCTCCCACCCTCCCTATCCTATCCCTCTAGGTGGTCACAAAGCTTCGAGGTGAAGCTATGTGCTATGCAGCAGCTTCCCACTAGCCATCCATTTTACATTTGGTAGTGTATATACGTCAATGCTACTCTCTCACTTCATCCCAGAGAAGCAAGGATGTTAAAATCTGAGTGGCTAGGGGGAATGCCAAAGGTAAAACCTGCCAGTCCCATAACTTTTCCCTGCCTTAAGCCTCTGCACACCTAACTGAAAAGGAGTAACTAGAGCTAGGCTTCATAGTCACCTTCCTTGGGAAAAATAGAAAGATCTATAGGTAGTTCTGTAATAATCTGAGTAGCTCTCACAAACTAGATAATCGTGCGAGACAAAGGGGAAGGGGCTAGGGGAGGGTGCTTAGTGCATGTGTGCAAACATTAGCCCAATCACAGCACAGTGACTGGAAAAGTCGTTACTCCTTGTCATGTCAGACTCTGAAGACAGCCACAGGATCTTAAAACACTACTTCAGAGCTATAGAAGGAATGTATTACAGTGCCACCTGCTGGTAATACTAAGACCAGAAACAGGTTCCTTTTTTTTAAAATCATTAATTCCCTGAGGCTGAAGATTAAAGAATAAACTTCATTCTGATTTATAATTAAAGGTGATGGTCTATTCAGTAATTTCTTTTATTCAAAAGACATTTTCAGAATTGAAAATAAATTTTGTTTTGAACCTTCCTATCATAGCAAATGGAAAGCATGGGAACAGAAACACTAGAAGTCTAAGAAGGTCCCACCAACCTTGCCCCATGTCTTCCAATATGAGGCACCTCAACTCACATTTCCTTTCTAGACTCTCAATATATTTCCTATAAATTTAAAATTGGATATATAGTCAAGACACCATCTGTCTAGCTACTTGTTTCTGCCCAAATATGTCTCCTCAACTACTTGAATCTTATACTATCCTCCAGGCAATCTGGGCTACTGAGTACTCAAAAATAGCATCCATTTTAGGCATCCATACATTTGCACCTGCTGTTCTCTCTGCTATGACTATCGCCCCCATCACTATTCCCAACCCAGTCTTCAAAGTCAATGTCAAAAGACACCTCTTTCATGAAGCCTTCCCTTATCATCCTCACCCCCAGGTGGGAATAATATGTTCTTCATAGGAACTGTATCTGTACCTCTTTTATTACACTTATTATTTTATACCATTTACAAGAGTTGTAAATAGGACATATCTGTGGTAGAGTGAAAAGACCATGAACTTTGGAATAAGTCCACTGTCCTAAACCTGGATTTGCCATTTAATAGTTGGGGACCTCAGGTAAATGTAACTTCCCTAAGCTTCAGTCTCCCTGTCTATAAAATGAAGATAATGGTGCCCATACAAAAGGGCAGCATGGCAGGGGATTTAAGAGAAGGACTCAAGAGCCAGAGGAACCTGGGTTTAAATCCTGGCTGTGCCCCTTACTAGCTATATAAAAGTGGTCAAATCATTTAGCTGCTCTAAGCCTCAGTTTCCCAATCTGGAAAACGAGACAATATGGGACCTACCTACCTACATACCTCAGTATCTTTGCATGAGGAGACAATGTATACAAAGTGCCTGGCATATAATAGCACTCATTGCATGTTGGTTTCTCCCTTCCCCTATGATTTACTGAATTCCTTGGGGACAAAGCACATGCCCCATCCATTTCCGATCACTTAAATGTTGGCACCTGCCCAGCACAGGAGCTTTAACACAGTCTGCTTGTATTTTGGTAAGTTAATAAATGCCACATTTCTATAACATTCTTTAGCAGAATTTAGTTCCAGGCAACCACTGTCTCATTTCTCTACAAAGCAGTGATGCCAAATATATGTCACCCATCTCAAAGGTTTAATGGGTGTCTCTTGAAACCATGTGTTCCTTGTCTGTAGCCATTTAGGGAGAGCACATTTACAAAACAGCTCTCCTAAGTCATACCCGAAGAAGCACGGCCTGACTCTACTTAGCCTGGGGCAAGGTCATTTAATTTCAAGGCATTTCCTTTAGAGAACAGTTCTGATGCAATCGTTGCAAAACAATGTGCTTCTCTATGACAGTTTCAGATAAATATTTGGAAGCAAAAATAGGGCAAGAATCAGAATATGAACAAAAGTTTAAACTTGCATATTCAGTATTTCTCTAATGGACCAGAGGTGTCCTACATATTTTAAGAAATCTCTGGATGCCAACTTTCCCCAAGGACCAAACTACAATAGGCATTAATGGTATACTTTTGCAGAACACGTACTTCATTTAGGGCAAATTACACCTGTAGAAGTCAACAGAGCCAAAAGGGATGCACTTTAGCCTGACAGGCCCATGAGTTGGGTTATGATAAAAACTAACCTGGGGCTTCCCTGGTGGCGCAGTGGTTGAGAGTCCGCCTGCCGATGCAGGGGACACAGGTTCGTGCCCCGGTCCGGGAAGATCCCACATCCCGCAGAGCGGCTGGGCCCATGAGCCATGGCCGCTGAGCCTGTGCGTCCGGAGCCTGTGCTCCGCAATGGGAGAGGCCACAACAGTGAGAGTCCCACGTACCGCAAAAACCCCAAAAAAAAAAAACCCCAAAAAAACAAAAAAAACTAACCTAGTAGAAATCACAGGCACTCAAAGGTTCTCTCCACTCTGGCAAATACAATATCCTTTCATTCCAAAACAATGGAGTAGAAAGGAGCCCATTCACTGCAGTTCTTGGCTGTTCTTGTGGATGGGCTAAATCCCAACATCAAAATTATTTATTCTTATTTTCTTCTCATTCTTCCCCCATATGGACAGTGATAAATCCAACATGATACCAAGCTTGGTAACTTCTGTATTTGGATGATGCTACAGGGCTGGACAAGATCCCCACATGGAATTGCTTTCCAGCTTTTAAATTCATTAAATATTTTAATTAGCTTAATTATCCACACATTTTCATTTAAAGAGGACCGGTTTCATAAAGGACTTGAATATTTCAATCACATCAGATGTTGTTGATGTTACACAGCAACCAAAATAATGAACTTAGGTCTTAACTCACATTCTCTCCTCTTCCTCTGCCATCCTTTGTTGCCTAACTTAATGGAATCACCAGAGATTTTTCCATATGAACTGCTCTGCTGCTGATTTTAATCTCTCTCTCTCTCACACACAGACACCACAGACACACAGACACCATAGACACACACACACACACACACACACACACACACACACACATTTATAAGGGTCTTTAAATCCAAGAAACATACTCATCACAGCCAACATGGGGCTTTTAGTAAACAATAAGATGTTTTTCATTTGGACTTAGATTAGCAAAAATTCTGTAATTGACAATACAGAGTTAATAAATGTGTAATGAGAAAGGAACTGATATACTGTTGGTGGAAATACAGATTTGGTACACTGACATTGATGGGCAACTTTTAGCATCTTTCAAAATTTTAAATAAAAAATTTATCCAATGTTTCCACTTCTGAAGATCTCTCCTACAAAATCATTTTCTCTTCTAGTGCACTAAGATCTATATAGTAGGATGATCCTCCCAGCATTGTTTTGGAATAGCAAAAACCTAGAGATAAAACCTTAACCTCCATAGACAGTGCACAGGTTTAAATTTATAATAAATCCACACAATGGAAAACTGCACGGTATTTAAATTTTTGAGTTAAATATGTATTGCCAAGGATTAGAGGTTCTAGGTATAAATATCAGAAATATGTGACAAATCAAGTTGGAGAACAGCATATGCAGTATGAGTCTAAGTTTGAAAAATACATGATTTAGGCTATATACATATATACCCAAAGAAACTATCTGGAAGAAACTATATGAAATGTAATGATTACTTATATCTGGAAATAAAATTATAAGAGAGTCTTCTATTTTGATATTGCTTGAACTTTTATTAAGCATAATATACTATTGTACTAAGAAAAATATCAAAACAATTCCACTACTCGATTTCCAAGACACAGTAAGTTAAAAAAACAAGGACCAAAAAAGTAGTCATATTTTGCTACATTTTCAGTATGAAACAAGGAGAAATAAAAAACATTGGTTTATGAAAGAAAGGAAGGAAATACCAGAATCTAAAGAAATTAATTACAAATAGTGGTGTGTGTGACCAAGTGGAAGAAATGGGTATAGGAATTAGATTTCTTTCACTTATTCCTTTTTCTATAACTGAATTTTCAGTAATGTAAATGTTCTATGTATTCAAAAATAAAATTTAATCAAAAAGGATAAAACTAATTGGGTACAGACACAAATTACTTTATATATTGAATTAACATAATCACAGAGAAAATTAATTCGAGTAATTTTTGAACATAACACTGACTATACAGATTTAGGAGGATGACTTCTAAGGACAAAAATATTTGTAAAATATCTTGTACTTTATTTAGTAGGTTTGTTGTCGGTAGTAGTTTTGGTGTGGTAGTTCTGAAATCATTTTGTATGAACTAAAGATAAAATAATTAAGTATGTATTAATACATCAGTGTTGATGGGAATGAGGGTTCCCACTGTCGGAAAAGGAGATAAAAATATGGAATGGGTTAAGGTGAGGAAGAACCCTGTCATATTGGATTTGAATTGGATGTATCAGAATTAAATCACAATTTTAAAAAATGATTTCTAAATACCATTTTCCACTGAAAGAAATCAGGAAAATGGATAATTCCAGAGCTGGGGCAGAGAAAGTAGGAACGTAACCCTGGCACACCTTTATGACAAAAAGCAAGGAAGTGCTGAAAGAATGATGCAGTATCAAAAGGTAACAGGAAAACTTCCACTTTAGGCTATGATGATATAAACTGGAACTAGACTAGCTTTATCCACAGGAAGCAATGATAAAAGTGGACAAAATATATGAAGAAACTGTTTTCAGACCATGCAAGACTGTGATCTCAAAGAAAAGAAGAACTCATGTGGTAAGGTCCACAATCAAACCAACTCTCCAACTGGAGACAAATCCCCAACAACGGCTCAGTGAACTGAAGTCCTAACAGCTCAGGAGTCCTGCTGAAGCTACAGAGATCAGGAAAGCTGCAGTGGCTGGAACCTTAACTAAAAGAGGAGAGTTCACTGAGGGGAGACTATAAAATCTATATGGGGGTTCTCTCTGAATCTTTGGCTGAAGATTGGGCTGAACAAGCACAGGGCATGACTGCCAGTCTTTTCATCAGACTGTGACCACCACAGGGTTAATAATAAAAGTGAAACTAGAGGACAAACACTGCTGGGGAACACCTTGTTAACATCTGAGCATTCAGCTAAGATTCCAGAGGAGTCCTGCTTTAGGAGAAAGAACTATGTCACAGAATATGGCCTACTCTACACCTTCCCCAACAAAGCCTAAAGTAAAGTCTTAATAAGACCCAGAGGAGAGCGAACAGAGCCCACGTTTCAGCAAAGCTGGAACTCCTGGCTTGGGGTCTCCCCCTTCTGCTGCCATGGAGCTGCCACGGAGCCGCAGGGGAGGGCAGCCTCACTGCACTGCCAACTCTGGAGGGGCTCCACCAGCGAAGCTGTGACCATCCTGGGGACCGTGGACCAACCATGTGGCTGACAGGGTCTTGGTGCTCTGGCCTGGCTTCAGGTCTGAGCCTCTGAGGTGGGAGAGCTGAGTTCAGGACAATGGACCACGAGAGACCTCCTGGCACCACATAATATCAAACAGCAAGATCTCTCCCAGATATCTCTGTCTGAACACTAAGACCCAGCCCCACCCAATGGCCAGCAAGCTCCAGTGCTGGATACCCCATGCCAAACAATTAACAAGACAGGAACACAAACCCACCCATTAGCAGAGAGGCTGCCTTAAATCATACTAAGTTCACAGACACTCCAAGACACACAGCTGATGCAGCCCTGCCCACCAGAAAGACAAGGTACAGCCCCACCACCAGAACACAGGCACCAGTCTCCTCCACCAGGAGCCTACAGGAGCCACTGAACCAACCTCACCCATCAAAAATAATGGGAACTAACGAACCTTCAACCTGCACAAAGGATGCCCCAAAAGCATTAAGGTAAACAAAATGAGAAGACAGAGAAATATGAAGCAGATGAAGGAGCAAGATAAAAACGCACCACACCAAACAAATGAACAGGAAACAGGCAGTCTACCTGGAAAAGAATTCAGAGTAATGACAGTAAAGATGATCCAAAATCTGGGAAATGCAATGGAGAAAATACAAGAAAAGTTTAACAAGGACCTAGAAGAACTAACGAGCAAACAAACAATGATGAACAACACAATAAGTGAAATTAAAAACAGTCTAGAAGGAATCAATAGCAGAATAACTAAGGCAGAAGAACGGATAACTGACCTGGAAGATAAAATAGGGGAAATAACTGCCACAGAGCAGAATAAAGAAAAAAGAATGAAAATAATTGAGGACAGTCTCAGAAACCTCTGGGAAAATATTAAACACATGAACATTCGAATTATAGGGGTCCCAGAAGAAGAAGAGAAAAAAAAAAGGGTCTGAGAAAATATTTGAAGAGACTACAGTTGAAAACTTCTCTAACATGGGAAAGGAAATAGTCAATCAACTCCAGGAAGCGCAGAGAGTCCCATGAAGGATAAATCCAAGGAGAAACTTGCCAAAACACATATTAATCAAACTATCAAAAATTAAATACAAAGAAAAAATATTAAAAGCAGCCAGGGAAAACAAAGAGCATACAAGGGAATCCCCATAAGGTTAACAGCTGATCTTTCAGCAGAAACTCTGCAAGCCAGAAAGGAGTGGCAGGACATATTTAAAGTGATGAAAGGGAAAAACCTACAATCAAGATTACTCTACCCCGCAAGGATCTCATTCAGATTTGACAGAGAAATTAAAACAGAAATTTACAGACAAGCAAAAGTTAAGAGAATTCAGCATCACCAAACCAGCTTTACAACAAATGGTAAAGAAAGTTCTCCAGGCAGGAAACACAAGAGGAGGAAAAGACCTACAAAAACAAACACAAAACAATTAAGAAACTGGTAAGAGGAACATTCAAAGCGATCATTACCTTAAATGTAAATGGATTAAATGCTCCAATCAAAAGACATAGACTGGCTGAATGGATACAAAAACAAGACCTGTATATATGAGGTCTACAAGAGACCCACTTCAGACCTAGGGACACATACAGACTGAAAGTGAGGGGATGGAAAAAGATATTCCATGAAAATGGAAAGCAAAAGAAAGTTGGAGTAGCATTTCTCATATCAGACAAAATAGACTTTAAAAAATATTACAGGAGACAATGAAGGACACTACATAATGATCAAGGGATCAATCCAAGAAGAAGATATAACAATTGTAAATATTTATGCACCCAAAATACGAGTACCTCAATACATAAGGCAAATGCAAACAGCCATAAAAGGGGAAATCGACATTTACACAATCATAGTAAGGGACTTTAACACCCCACTGTCACTAATGGACAGATCATTCAAAATGAAAATAAATAAGGAAACACAAGCTTTAAAAGACACAGTAGACCAGATAGACATAATTGATATTTATAGGACATTCCATCCAAAAACAACAGAATACACTAAGTGCTCATGGAACATTCTCCAGCATAGATCATATCTTGGGTAACAAATCAACACCTGGTAAATTTAAGAATACTGAAATTGTATCAAGTATATTTTCCACAAGGTTATGAGACTAGATACCGATTACAGGAAAAAGAAAACTGTAAAATATTCAAACACATGGAGGCTAAACAATATGCTACTAAATAACCAAGAGATCACTGAAGAAATCAAAGAGGAAATCAAAAAACACCGAGAAACAAATGACAATGAAAACACAACAACCCAAAACCTATGAGATGCAGCAAAAGCAGTTCTAAGAGGGAACTTAATAGCAATACAATCCTACCTCAAGAAACAAGAAACAGCTCAAATAAAAATCTAAATATACACCTAAAGCAATTAGAGAAAGAAGAAGAAGAACAACAGCAACAAAACAAAGTTAGCAGAAGGAAAGACATCATAAAGATCAGATCAGAAATAAGTGAAAAACAAATGAAGGAAACAATAGAAAGATCAATAATACTAAAAGCCAGTTCTCTGAGAAGATAAACAAAATTGATAAACCATTAGCCAGACTCATCAACAAAAAAGGGTGAAGACTCAAATCAGTAGAATTAGAAATGAAAAAGGAGAAGTAACAACTGACCCTGCAGAAATACAAAGAATCATGAGAGATTGCTACAAGCAACTCTATGCCAATAAAATGGACAAACTGGAAGAAATGGACAAATTCTTAGAAACGAACAACCTGCTGAGACTGAACCAGGAAGAAGTAGAAAATATGAACAGACCAATCACAAGCACTGAAATGGAAACTGTGATTAAAAATCTTCCAACAAACAAAAGCCCAGGACCAGATGGATTCACAGAAAAATTCTACCAAATTTTTGGAGAAGAGCTAACACCTATCCTTCTCAAACTCTTCCAAAATATAGCAGAAGGAGGAACACTCCCAAATTCATTCTACAAGGCCACCATCCCCCTGACACCAAAATCAGAGAAAGATGTCACAAAAAAAGAAAACTACAGGCCGATATCACTGAAGAACATAGATGCAAAAATCCTCAACAAAATACTAGCAAACAGAATCCAACAGCACATTAGAATGATCATACACCATGATAAAGTGGGGTTTATTCCAGGTATGCAAGGATTCTTCAATATACGCAAATCAATCAATGTGATACACCATATTAACAAACTGAAGTAGAAAAACCATATGGTCAACTCAAAACATGCACAAAAAGCTTTCAACAAAATTCAACACCATTTATGATAAAAACTCTCCAGAAAGTAGGCATAGAGGGAGCCTACCTCAACATAATAAAGGCCATATAAGACAAACCCACAGCCAACATCATTCTCAATGGTCAGAAACTGAAACCATTTCATCTAAAATCAGGAACAAGACAAGGTTGCCCCCTCTCATCACTAGTATTCAACACAGTTTTGGAAGTTTTAGCCACAGTAATCAGGGAGGAAAAAGAAATAAAAGGAATCCAAATCAGAATAGAGGAAGTAAAATTGTCACTGTTTGCAGATAACATGATACTATACATAGAGACTCCTAAAGATGCTACCAGAAAACTACTAGAGCTAATCAATGAATTTGGTAAAGTAACAGGATACAAAATTAATGCACAGAAATCTCTTGCTTTCCTATACACTAACGACGAAAAAATCAGAAAGAAAAATTAAGGAAACACTCCTATTTACCATTGCAACAAAAAGAATAAAATACCTAGGAATAAACCTATCTAAGGAGACAAACACCTGTATGCAGAAAAGTATAAGACACTGATGAAAGAAATTAAAGATGATACCAATAGATAGAGAGATATACCATATTCTTGGACTGGAAGAATCAACACTGTGAAAATGACTATACTACCCAAGGCTATCTACAGTTTCAGGGCAATCCCTATCAAACTGCCAATGGCATTTTTCACAGAATTAGAACAAAAAATTTCAGAATTTGCATGGAAACACAAAAGACCCCGGATAGCCAAAGCAATCTTGACAAAGAAAAACGGAGCTGCAGGAATCAGGCTCCCTGACTTCAGACTATACTACAAAGCTACAGTAACCAAGACAGTATGGTACTGGCATTAAAACAGAAATATAGACCAATGGTACAGGATAGAAAGCCCAGATATAAACCCACTCACATATGGTCACCTAATTTACTACAAAGGAGGCAAGCACATACAATGGAGAAAAGACAGTCTCTTCAATAAGTGGTGCTGGGAAAATTGGACAGCTACATGTAAAAGAATGAAATTAGAACACTCCCTAACACCATACACACAAATAAACTCAAAACGGATTAAAGACCAAAATGTAAGTCCAGACACTGTAAAACTCTTAGAGGAAATCATAGGCAGAACTCTCTATGACATAAATCACAGCAAGATCCTTTTCGACCCACCTCCTAGAGTAACTGAAATAAAAACAAAAATAAACAAATGGGACCTAATGAAACTTCAAAGCTTCTGCAAAGCAAAGGAAACTATAAACAAGACAAAAAGACAACCCTCAGAATGGGAGAAACTATTTGCAAATGAAACCTGACAAAGGATTAATCTCCAAAATATACAAACAGCACATGCACTCAATGTCAAAAAACAAACAACCCAATCAAAAAATGGGCAGAAGACCTAAACAGACATTTCTCCAAAGAAGACATACAGATGGCCAAGAGGCACATGAAAAGATGCTCAGCATCACTAATTATTAGAGAAATGCAAATCAAAACTACAACGAGGTATCACTTCACACCCATCGGAATGGCCATCATCAAAATATCTACAAGCAATAAATGCGGGTGTGGAGGAAATGGAACCCTCTTACACTGTTGGTGGGAATGTAAATTGATACAGCCACCTTGGAGAACAGTATGGAGGTTCCTTAGAAACTAAAAATAGAACTACCATATGACCCACTAATCCCACTACTGGGCATATACCCTGAGAAAACCATAATTGAAAAGGGGACATGTACCACGATGTTCATTGCAGCACTATTTACAATAGCCAGGACATGGAAGCAACCTAAGTGTCCATTGACAGATGAATGGATAAAGAAGATGTGGCACACATATGCAATGGAATATTACTCAGCCATAAAAAGAAACAAAATTGAGTTACTTGTAGTGAGGTGGATGGACCTAGAGTCTGTCATACAGAGTGAAGTAAGTCAGAAAGAGAAAAACAAATACCATATGCTAACACATACATGTGGATTCTAAAAAAAAAAGTGGTTCTGATGAAGCTAGGGGCAAGACAAGAATAAAGATGTAGATGTAGAGAATGGACTTGAGGACTCGGGGAGGGGGAACGGTAAGCTGGGACGAAGTGAGAGAGTAGCGTTGACATATATACACTATCAAATGTAAAATAGATAGCTAGTGTGAAGAAACTGCATAGCACAGGGAGATTAGCTCGATTCCTTGTGATGACCTAGAGGGGTGGGATTAGGGATGGCAGGAGGGAGATGCAAGAGGGAGGGGATATGGGGGTATATGTATACATACAGCTGATTCACTTTGTTATACAGCAGAAACTAACACAACATTGTAAAGCAATTATACTCCAATAAAGATGTCAAAAAAAAGATCCACAGGGGAGAAAAAGATTAGAGACTGAGTCCCACCAAGTTATAGATGATCAGGACATACCTTGGGTTTTCCATTGATCTACTCTGACAAAGCATACAACTAAGCACCAAAAGTTCAAGATTAGTAATTGAACTGCTACTAGAACAAACACCAATACCCTTTAGAGGAACATAACAGAATTCAATATCTCTACAACATAGTACCTACAAATTCCATTACTCAATAAAAAACACTTGAAATGGGAAAAAAGAAGTAACCCCCACCAAGTCAATCCAAAATGTGTCTAAGATTACCCACTGTGTGCCAGCAGGATTTTGCATCCTCTTGACCACCAGGGACTATATTTTTCTAGCTGATTAAGATATCTTGTTAGCTCTGAAATTTTCCTTCAAACACCAGATCACTGAAAAGTTGTTTTATTATGGTCATCCTCCAGAGGTACTGGCTGCAAGATGACCAAATTGGGTTCAGAATTTAACATACCCTCTCATCTAATTGGTCATCCTATTCCTTTCCCTTCTAATAAGAAGATCCAGGCTAGGAGAGCTGAATTCCAATAATTGCCTAATACAGCTCACATTTTCCTGCAGCAGCAGCAGTACCAGCAAAAGCAAAAAAAAAGTAAAGTGGACAGGTTAATGCCCCCCCCCCCAAATTTAGTCCATGTATACGCTAGAGACATAATTTTTCAGGTTAGACAACATAGTTAAATAGAAGCCCTTGTGTGATCTCTCCTTGAGAGTTATTTGCCCACCCATCCTATTAAAAAATAATTTTAGATAATTAGAAGTCCTCTACAGGCTGTTTCTGCCATTAGCCTTTGTCAAGATATTAGCCAATTCCCTGCCATAAAGATTGACACCTTTAAGTAAAGCAAACCTACTTCTCATAGAGTAGACTTTCTAAATGACCTTATCTATTTAGTCCTAAATTTAGATAATGCCAGTGCTGAAGGACCTCATGCATTTTCTGTGAGGAGGATAACAAGCACACACTTTGCCAATCAGCTATAATCCTTAAAATTAGATACTGTGAATTTTAGTATGTTCTAATGTAACCAGGCCCTAGATGCAATCTCAGAGCCATCTTTGCTGTTTCCCGATCCAGGGTTGATGATTGGGCTTACCTAATGTGCATGGGCATTACCTAAAAGAATAACCTGTGCTGTAGCTTCTAAAAATTGCATAGCACCCAAAACCAGGAGGTTTGTTTCAATATGTGCCCAGAGTAGATTTTAAAAAAAAAAGTCTTGAGTCTTATTGTTTTCCCTGATTGGCAAGTACAGAAAAAGAAACTTCCATCACTTGGTCCTCTGTCTTGTGCATAAGGCGGTACTTGGCATAAGTATTTGTAGGGATCTTAGTGAAAAGGGTTCCTGTCTATAATGAACTGCACAGAAATCATTACACCTGGTGTCACATCTGGCACTAAACAGTTATAAATGTTAATGAGCAAAGGACACAATCATTTTTCATTTTTTGACTTGAAGGAAAGAAAGGAGGGGAGAAAAATAAAATTTCTAAGTTCCATTGGCTATTCCACGAACAACTATTCAAGTTTAATCCAGATCTCTTTAACTGGCAAAGGCCAAAGGACCTCACAGACTGTATGAAACAAAATTTTGTACTCCAGATTTGCCAGAGTAATTTGCCAACTCAAATAGGACCATCATAATGAGAGTGCAAATAATTATTTTTCCTACATAAAACAGTAATATTAAGAGGATTGTAGGGGCTAGGATGGGGGTTATGATGAAAGTGGCGAAATAAGGCAAGAGTGAAAACAACTGCTCCAAAGGACCCCCATCTTCATCAGCTATGTGCAACTTAATGTGTCTTTTATCCATTCCATGCTTGGTTTTATTTCTGTATTTTGTGGTAAAAAACAAACACTACACACACAGACATGCACAAACCAACATCAACCTATTACTCTTCCCTTTCTATTCCATATACAATGTAAATAGAAGGAGGAAGGCATAAGAGAAAAGACCAACTGTATTCAAACCATCTCCACTGCCCAGACCTGTACAAAAAGGTTTGTTCCAATATTACAATTGCTATATGTCCTAGGAGGTAGCTGAGGGTAAACAGATGGGGAAGAGGAGACTGAAACAATTCAAATACATTCACTCTAAGGGGAATATCTTTTGGGGTAATGTTTCTTTTTTTTTTTTTACATCTTTATTGGAGTATAATTGCTTTACAATGGTGTGTTAGTTTCTGCTTTATAACCAAGTGAATCAGTTATACATATACATATGTTCCCATATCTCTTCCCTCTTGAGTCTCCCTCCCTCCCACCCTCCCTATCCCACCCCTCTAGGTGGTCACAAAGCACCGAGCTGATCTCCCTGTGTTATGTGGCTGCTTCCCACTAGCTATCTATTTTACGTTTGGTAGTGTATATATGTCCATGCCACTCTCTCGCTTTGTCACAGTTTTCTTTAATAAAGCTCACTGCAGCTATGACACCACTTGCCTACACTGAGAAGACAAAGCTAAGAACATGTAATAAGCCACAAACAGTCTCACACTTGATAAGAATAAAGGGGCAGAGCATTAAAATGTTGATCTTTAAAGGGCATCTGCACATCAATGATAACTACATCTGTGTGTGTGTGTGTGTGTGTGTGTGCGTGTGTGTATTTTTTTTTAACAGCATCCCTCCTCATAAATAATAAGGAAACCAAGAAAACAAGACAGCATACGCAGGTAGCAACTTGTTTTTTTTTTTCAGATTGGATTTTACTTGAATTAAGCTATCATAATATAGATGGCTTTTTAAATTCTCAATTCTTTTTTTTTGCTTTCAGATTCTGCTATAGACATTATAACATAACCAAGTGAGGAAAATGGGATCCAGTCCAACAGGCTATATCGCTAGTAAGTAATATCTCCAAGTATTTTATTTCAGCAATAATCAATCTGAGCCAAGATTGAAAGTGAAAATGTGACTTCAAAAGTAAGGCAAGGAAAGACAGCCACGTAAAATAGGCCAAGCTGGAGATATTATACGTAAAATGTTACACACAAATACAGCGGAAAGAGAGTCACAATATACAAAAACGTGTTAAAGACATTCATAAGTATTTAATGGGGGAGAAAAAGCCAATATATTCCCCTACCTTTACCATTCAAGAATCCTTTGGACTTGAGTAGTGTTACTCTATTTTATAACCTGTGACCCACTTCTGTGAAAGACTTATTAATATACTATCAATTGAAGAACAATACTATTCTTTAGCAATTTCAATGATCAAGTATTCTCACCTTAGAAAACAAACATTAACCAAACTCCAAGCTCCAGCCAGTATTTATTGCTTTGAAAAATAGCCATGTACTTTATTGCCTGGGTTTTAGACTTAATGAGAAATTAAAGAGCATACATTTAATTCTAGGAAGTAACTGAATTAGAAGCCAGCAGAAAGCCCCATCCACAGCCTTTTGTTTTCATATACCAATACATTCCTCAACGTCTTACTGGAATGATTACAGACAGAAAATCAATTCTGAAAATCTCATGCATGATTTGTAATTATAGCTAAAATGTATAATCAACGCTGAAAGACATATATATCCAAGTGTTGTTAAACAATGATTAAGCTTTGATTGGGATATCTACTGGCTACAGCTAATCTCTTAGTACAATCATGGCTGCCTACCAGACCACCATGTTCTAGGAATAGATATTTATTCTCAACAAATTCCTCTTCAGGCAATTAGCTAATATTTCCAAACTTGGAAGGTTTAAACCTCTGCCTGTTAGGGATTTGGTACAAATGTGAGGATGTGAGGAACTAAAGCTCACTGATATTTGTCAAAAACTTTCATTTAAACTGTAACGCTGCATACGCAATTAGGAGGCAAAGAATATATACTTTTAAAGGTTTCCTGTCTTCTCATTTGCAAATGTTTGCTCCCAGGTGTATATGCACTAGCAAATGTAACCAACCCTAAGAAGGCCCTTAACATTTTATTGTCCACTGAGAGTATACTGCCACTGAAGTTGAACAAAATTCCACTGGTTTCCCAGAATTTTGTCAGGGGTAGGCTAAAATCTCATTTTTACTTTGGCTACTTTCCAACATAGCTGGATTACAAGTGCTTCTGTTTAAAGGTATTTGTAGTTAAAGATACAGATGCTCTCTAAATGCTCACAAAAAGCATATATTTTTGACCAAATCATGAGAAGTTGCCAGCAACTTACCAGAATTTCTCTTTGACACCATCTTCAAATTTGTGCTGACTACAGAACACACCACAAGGGCCAAAAGAAATGGTGGCTTCATTGTTCACTTTCCTTGGCAGCTGAAAAGTCAAAAAAGGATATGAAGTTTGAATCACAGATCTTGGCCTCAACAAAGCAGCAGCTATAATTTCACATACCTTGAAGACACATTACAGAAACAATGACATTTTGGTGATTTCTGGCTTTATTTTTATGCAAATGGAAGAAAATATGAAAGTTCACAAGAGCATCATGTCAAAGTTCCCTGCTCAGAACTTTCAATGGTTTCCCACTGGATTTAGAGTAAAATCTGAACCCCCTCCATTAGACTTTCATGGGTCTGCAGGTAGGGCCTCTGCTGCCTCTTTGATCTTATTCCACAGCACTTTCCTCCTCGTTGGCTATGCTCCATCCACTATGGACATTGTATTTGTCCCTGGAACATGCCTTAGTCATTTCCTCCTCATGGCCTTTGCATTAGGTCTTCCTGCTGGAATACTCCTCCCCACTCTTCACTCACATTCATTAACATCCTATAGGTTTCAGTCCCACAAAAAGGCCTTTCCTGACTACCCAATCTTAAAGTCTCACTCTGTCATTCACTAGCTCACTTCCTTGCTTGTTTTATTCATAAGACTGATCAGCACTTACAGTTATTGTATTTATGTGACAGGAAGAGTTTTTACTCAACTTTGACATTGATGTTTTAAAATCAGCAGCACCGAACCTTAAATAATTGGAATGAAACTGTTCTGAAATGAAAAATAACTGAGAAAAGTATGGAACTGAACTGAGATATTGTTAAGAACCCCCCAAAAGGGAACAGAATTGACTAAAGCACGATCATCGGTAGGCATTTGGGGAAAAAACAAAAACGTTTTTAAGTGTTTATTCCATTGAGTTAAGACTTTTCAGTAAATCGGTTCCTATATGAGGGCTCATTTAGAATCCTTTACAAGTCAGAATATAAGCACCACAGAGGTACACTGGGTACATCATAAACCCAAGATAGAAAAATAGCAAAGGGGACCATGAGGGTGAAACCACAGAGATCCCTGAAATAATGGATGGAAGCAAACCTGAATGGAAAGACAAAAACAAGCTCTGGATAACATTTAAAGAGCCAGAATTCCATATAATGATTTGTCTTCTGAATAATTGGTTTGTATCTAAATGTGCAGAACCTTACCCAGAATGTAAGAGTAATAGGATGATATCAAGTGTTGGGTGGGATCCTCTTTTCCCAGAATTGACCAAAAGATCCACCTGATATCCTAAATTCAGAAAAATTCATGTTTGGGTGAGGCCACCAGTTCAACTATTCAGTGCAGCTAGTTCCTTATCATACTGCCCCCCCCCCCACCAACTCCATCAATAAACAGAGGTCTGGGAAGGAAGAGGAGGTCTTTTGATAACAAAGACAGGCTTTGCTTTCCCAGTTGTCATGCTGGACTTCCCTTTTACCACTGAAACAGGAATAAAGAACCCTGGGGAGAGATGGTATGCTGGAGGTTTCCAGATGATGAGGGGGCCAGGACTAATCCCTATCCATCCCCAACATACACCAAATTTCCGAGTCCCAAGAAGCACGGAAGTTAGATTTGGCATATTACCAACGATCCATCTCGGATTGGGTAAACAGATGATTCTTGTCATAGGCTTTGCAACATGGGGCAAAATGAGTGCACCTGAGAGGAAAGTGGTATGATGCTACCTGCTAAAACTGAGGGAAGATGTAATCAAATCTTTCCAGGGACTTCCAATGTCCAGAGGAGATGCCTGGAGGAGAATCTCATCATCAGGCCTGCTGTAACTACTACCTGTTTATACAGCACATACAGACAGCTAAATGAGAAGTTATGACCAACCAAGGAGAAGACACCGTCAATCACAAGCATTTCATTTTCCTCTCCCTCTTCTCCAGTCACACCTATCCCAATGCAACACCAAAGGAGAAGGTACGGAGGAAAGACGAGGAAGAAGGGAAAATGTGTGAAAACCTACCACACACCCTCCAAATTCCTATCCATGAGAGCCACATGTCTCCTCTGTTTTAAAAAAAAAAAAAAAGGAAGATACAATATTTGAATCAGATAGGATCTTAGACTAAGACGAAGTCTTTAAAATCAGAACAAAACTCAGAAAACATCTGAAAAATGATAGAATCAAACTGAAATGTTTATCACTGTCCCTGACTCCTAGTGGAAAAAGGAAGTACAGTAGAGCACATGAAGTAGCAATTAGGAAAAATAGTACCATACCATGTTTATACTTCAATGAGTTGAAACACTTAATAAATCAGTTATATTTATTAGCTTGGTTGTTTTTAACCACTCCTTGACTACTAACATGTAAGCTTCATGAGGGCAGTCACTTAGTCATTAGCTGTTGTATTCTCAGCATCTATCATAGAGCTTGACATATAATAGGTTATCAGTAAATATTTTAATGAATGAAAGGGGAATATCAATGTAGATAACAACATATCAATGGTTCAAGTAACAAATAAATTGCAGCTTTCAGTGGTTTTCTTCCCAAGTTACCCATTTATTTGAAATAGAATCTCTCTTATCTAATATATGATTATCCAAATCTGAGATGGGCCCCATCTCCTGCTGTAGCAGACTCTGTTGGTACCCTATCCATATCCTCTTGGGCCTCCCAAAAGTCATCTGCACAGAAGTCTTCCTGTGTTTGTTTGCCAGAGGTGCTTCTCTATCTGAAAAAGCAGCTTGAATAGCATAGGAGGCTGACTGGAAGTTCCAGGTTGTTAACACACCATGAGTGATTCTCATTCAATGATATGGGAGTTGGTGAATAAATACCCCAGCTTCCTCACCCCTTGGAATGTTCCAGTAGGACTGAATGGCAAACTGCTCATTAGCACACTCTATTGGCTTTTCGTCCCTTCTAGTCTGACTTTGCCATTCCCTTGCAGTACTTGCTGGGATCACCTCCCAAATAAACTACTTACATCCAAATCCTTGTGTTTGAGTCTGCTTTTGGGAGATCCCAAACCAAGACTCTGAAAATACCATTATAAACTCCACAAATTTCTTTGTTTTATATTGACTATCTGTCCAATTTCCAGCTCAAAAGATTATGTAGCCTCTGAACTTTCAAAAGAAGGCTTATACTTCAAATTTTTCCTGAACCACAGGCACATTCTAGCTCTCCTGTCTTGTCTCCCTTTTTAGAACTTATATCACCCCCAGTGACTTTGATAAGAACACTGGCTCATCTCTGATTTAGCTCTTCCTGATGTATTCGCTCAGTTACCAACTCAACCTTGCTGCTTAGCTATTAGGAGACTTCCAGGGTCTCGCTACCCTCAACCCATCTTACTCATGATTGTACCTTCACTATTTCTATCTAAAAGTTGACAGTTTGTAAGGACTATAATTTGCCTAGAATATCATTTTAAGGATTCTAATATTTTGTAAATGGTGACAAAATTAAAGATTATTTGAAAAGGACTTTTTAAAATGTTACTTTACCCAGTAGTTATAATTTTCACCCAAAGCGAGAACTGTATTTCATACCTGTTATTCAGAGATATTAAGGGTAGAAAACAGCTGACAAAAAAATATTTCTACTTCCTTAGTCAACTCCTTCCTATTCTTTGTGAAATAAAATGTTTAATGCTTGACTTTGACTAGTGAAATCATCATGGGAATTGAATACGTTAACCACAGAACTATTTCATATACTCCCCTTCTTTTCAATTAAAATCAGTGGGTAGTGTATATATGGCCATGGCTCTCTCTCGCTTTGTCACAGCTTACCCTTCCCCCTCCCCATATCCTCAAGTCCATTCTCTAGTAGGTCTGTGTCTTTATTCCTGTCTTACCCCTAGGTTCTTCATGACATTTTTTTTTCTTATATACACTACCAAACGTAAGGTAGATAGCTAGTGGGAAGCAGCCGCCTATCACAGGGAGATCAGCTCGGTGCTTTGTGACTGCCTGGAGGGGTGGGATAGGGAGGGTGGGAGATGCAAGAGGGAAGAGATATGGGAACATATGTATATGTATAATTGATTCACTTTGTTATAAAGCAGAAACTAAGACACCACTGTAAAGCAATTATACTCCAATAAAGATATTAAAAAAATTACATGTACCCAGGAGGTAAACCAATCCTATGTTGAATTTCTTATAAAATGTTAATTATTAAAAAAAATCAGTGGGGAATAGAAAAACTGGATGTATTGAGTTTTTTAATCTGTATATTTGCCAATCCTATTTCCACAGGAGAGTTCATTAATTCAGCAAACTCTGATGAATAACTATTATATTTTATGATAATAATTATAACTTATTGAGCATTTTTTGTGTGCCAGATAATGCAGTGGACTGTGATATTGTATTTTATCCTATTAATGACCATGTGAGCTATTATTATCCCCATTTTCTTTTCAGAAAACTGATACTTATGGCTTATCCAAGGCCACAACAATAGTAAATTAAGGAAGAAAGGATTTCATTTTAGCTCTGTGTGACTACAAAACCCAAACTCTTAACCACTACTAAACTATATTTGCCCTAGAAGTTAGATGCTATGGGAGTCATAAACCATGTCTAAGATTATAAAACATCACTTCTTGCCATCTAGTATGCATGCACACTGGAGTGCTTAGTCAAGTGCAAGACAGTAGAGAACAATCTGTATATGTTAGGTGGTAAGGGAATATAGAGTAAGAAGCGTGTTTGGTAGCATGTTCAGTAGGTGATTCAGATTTGCCACTGAAAGGGAAAATCTGCCAAACTGCCAATTCAAACAGTCAAAAAGAAAGGCCAGTGCAATCAATCTCCTAGCAATGCTCATCTGCAACAGCAATCCACCTGAAATACCATCACTGATCAAGGAATGTGACCACTGGGCTCCCAACATACGTTTCCACACATCTGTTTAAACACTAAAAGTGTCAGAAGCAGCTCAGGTTAACCCCTGGAAATCTTACACTGAAATTTAGGTTTATTACATTATAACTTTTCCCTCTTTGTGATTTTACAACCAACTCACTGTTGTGTGAAGAAAGTGTACAGAAGCATGTATAATATTTTAAACGATGGCAATTATGCTGCTATTCAATTATTTCTAAATTACTTTTTCCCCCATAAAAAGGGTCTTCCCCTTACCGTGGCTATAAATATGCAGTGGTCCTTATGCCTAAAGTTCACATCCCCCTGAGGGCTTTGTGTTTACTGATTCCCTAAGGGTAGTATGTAAAAATCCCAAAAGGCCACATGAGGAATTCTAAAGACTGAAGACACTGACACAATTGCTAATGAAGGCATTAGTATTCCTCTCCTTTGAGTACCAAATCTTAATATGAGTAGGGCCATCTTGACAAGAGAGTTTTAAAAAATGTAATTGAACTAAACCTTTCAACAGATAATTGTAATAATAATGTTATGCTCGAATGGTTTTCAAGTATAGTTTATAAATTACCTTCTCCAATTTACTTTCTACCTCCCTTAAAGTACCAGGCATGTCAGGTTCCTGGTTCATGTTAATTTTTTTAAAGCATCTGTATGGCATACTCTTGACTCTAGAAGCCCAAACAAGTTTAACTTATGAATATATTCTGACACAGTTGAAAGATTCAACTAGATATATCAGTTAGGCTGCAGAGAATATGCAATTATATCATTTCTTAATACATTCTTGCCATCAGAGACAATTTTGTTACTTACGATGTCTTCCAATCATTTGGATCAGCCAATCATATATACGTAACCTCCAAAAAACTGGAAGTTACAAACACACAGACACACAGCTCACATATATATCACAGATGTATTATTTATAAAGATAATTAACTTTCAAAGACAGTTCTGTAGTTAACACACATTCATCTCAATCTCATATTTTCTACTTCCACAGTCATCCTCAATGAAGTATGGTATTTATATAGAGATGACCCTGAGGTCTTATTAGATCTACAATCAGGAAACAAAGATGCAATAATGTTAATGAGATTCTACTTACTCAGGAGAAAAAGTTGGTTCTCAATTTGACTCAAATTTGGAAGATTTCAATAGTTATGTAGTCCAACCATCAACCAATGAAGAAATCATTTGATAACCTATCCCTGTATCTACCATGTCCTCAGCTACTTCCTATTTCACGAAAACAACTATATGAAGTGGCAGCCCATTCTATTATTAGCTTTAATACTTATAAATGGAGGTAGAAAGAGACATGGATACTGAAAGGAAGAAAGCCAGAAATACACAAGTAGGAAGACACAGACAGCTAAAGATAGAGAGACAGATGGATAGGAAACAGATGGAAAGATAAAAAATACACACAGAGGAGAAAAGGAGAGATAGATACAACATATAGAGAAGCAGAGGCTGAGCATAAGACAGAAATGGAGAAACAGAAAGCTGACATATCAAAAAATAAGGGGAAACAAAAGGTAAGAGGAATTATGGGGGAGAAATTTCTGAGAGATAGAAGAGACCAAAAGGGTTAAAAGAGATGCAAACACAGAGGGAAAAAATGGTTATGAGCAACTCTAGAGTTCCAGGAGCATGACAAAAACTGACTATCTCTCAAACTACTGTTTTTCCTGTAGTAATTATAGAGCCCACAGGTTTTGGCTCAGCATGTAGTCCCAGAAAATGGAGTCTTCATTTCCCAGTCTTCCTTGCAACTGGACAGGTGAGTTCTGACCATTAAGATATAACCAGAAGGGGCTTCCCTGGTGGCGCAGTGGTTGAGAGTCTGACTGCCGATGCAGGGGACACAGGTTCGTGCCCTGGTTCGGGACAATCCCACATGCCGTGGAGCGGCTGGGCCCGTGAACCATGGCCATTGAGCCTGCGCATCGGAGCCTGTGCTCCGCAGCCTGTGCTCCACAATGGGAGAGGCCACAACAGTGAAAGGCCTGCATATCGCAAAAAAAAAAAAAAAAGATATAACCAGAAGTGTCACATACAAAAGGGATAAATCTTTCCCAGGGTTAGTCCAATCACCAAACTTAAAATAGTGGGTATAAATTTTTATAAGCTGTTTAGAGAAAAAGTCTTCAGTCATAATTCACTGCTAGGAGTTTTCTATATCCCTCATCATTCAAATTTTTCGTCCTACAATAAAAATGTGTTTGTCCAAGACCTGTATATATGCTGTCTACAAGAGACCCACTTGAGACGTAGGGACACATACAGACTGAAAGGGGATGGAAAAAGATATTCCATGCAAATGGAAATCAAAAGAAAGCTAGAGTGGCACTTCTCATATCAGAAAAAATAGACTTTAAAACAAAGACTATTAGAAGAGACAAAGAAGGACACTACATAATGATCAAGGGATCAATCCAAGAAGGAGATATAACAATTGTAAATATTTATGCACCCAACATAGGAGCACCTCAAACCATAAGGCAAATAATAACAGCCATAAAAGGGGAACTCGACAGTAACACAATCATACTAGGGGACATTAACACCCCACTTTCACCAATGGACAGATCATCCAAAATGAAAATAAATAAGGAAACACAAGCTTTAAATGATACATTAAACAATATGGACTTAATTGATATTTATAGGACATTCCATCCAAAAACAAGAGAATACACTTTCTTCTCAAGTGCTCATGGAACATTCTCCAGAATAGATCATATATTGGGTCACAAATCAAGCCTTGGTAAATTTAAGAAAACTGAAAGTATATCAAGTATCTTTTCAGACAACAATGCTATGAGACTAGATATCAATTACAGGAAAAAAATCTGTAAAAAAAATACAAACACATGGAGGCTAAAAAATACACTACTAAGTAACCAATAGAACACTTAAAAAATCAAAGAGGAAATCAAAAAATACATAGAAACAAATGAAAATGAAAACACGATGACCCAAAACCTATGGGATGCAGCAAAAGCAGTTCTAAGAGGAAAGTTTATAGCAATACAATCCTACTTTAAGAAACAACAAACATCTCAAATAAAAACCTAAACTTACACATAAAGCAATTAGAGAAAGAAGAATAAGAAAACCCAAAGTTAGCAGAAGGAAAGAAAATCATAAATATCAAATCAGAAATAAATGAAAACGAAATGAAGGAAACAATAGCCAAGATCAATAAAACTAAAAGCTGGTTCTTTGAGAAGATAAACAAAATTGATAAACCATTATAGCCAGACTTATCAAAAAAAAGGTAGAAGACTAAAATCAGTAGAATTAGAAATGAAAAAGGAGAAGTAACAACTGACCATGGAGAAATAAAAAGGATCATGAGAGATTACTGCAAGCAACTATATGCCAATAAAATGGATAACCTGGAAGAAATGCACAAATTCTCAGAAATGCACAACCTTTTGAGACTGAACCAGGAAAAAATAGAAAATAGGTAGAGACCAATCACACACACTGAAATTGAAACTGTGATTAAAAATCTTCCAACAAACAAAAGCCCAGGATCAGATGGCTTCACAGGCAAATTCTATCAAACATTTAGAGAAGAGCTAACACCTATCCTTCTCAAACTCTTCCAAATTATAGCAGAGAGAGGAACACTCCCAAACTAATTCTACAAGGCCACCATCACCCTGATACCAAAACCAGACAAAGATGTCACAAAGAAAGAAAACTACAGGCGAATATCACTGATGAACATAGATGCAAAATTCTTCAACAAAATACTAGCAAACAGAATCCAACAGCATATTAAAAGGATCATACACCATGATCACCTGTGGATTATCCCAGGAGTGCAAGGATTCTTCAATATACACACATCAACCAACATGATACATGATATGAATAAACTGAAGGAGAAAAACCATATGATCACCTCAATAGATGCAGAGAAATCTTTTGACAAAATTCAACACCGATTTATGATACAAACCCTCCAGAAAGTAGGCACAGAGGGAACTTACCTCAACATAATAAAGGCCATATATGACAAACCCACAGCCAACATCATCTTCAACAGTGAAAAACTGAAAACATTTCCACTAAGATCAGGAACAAGAAAACGTTGCCCACTCTCACCACTATTATTCAACATAGTTTTCGAAGTTTTAGCCACAGCAATCAAAGGAAAAGAGATAAAAGGAATCCAAATTGGAAAAGAACAAGTAAAGCTGTCACTGTTTGCAGATGACATGATACTATACATAGAGAATCCTAAAGATGCTATCAGAAAAGTGTACAGCTAATCAATGAATTTGGTAAAGTAGCAGGATACAAAATTAATGCACAGAAATCTCTGGCATTCCTATACACTAATGGTGAAAAATCTGCAAGTGAAGTTAAGAACACACTCCCATTTCCCATTGCAACAAAAATAAAATACCTAGGAATAAACCTACCTAAGGAGACAAAAGACCTGTATGCAAAAAACTTTAAGACACTGATGAAAGAAATTAAGATGTTACAAACAGATGGAGAGATACACCACGTCCTTGGATTGGAAGAATCAACATTGTGAAAATGACTTTACTAGGCCAAGTAATCCACAGATTCAATGCAATCCCTATCAAACTACCACTGGCAGTTTTCACAGAACAAGAAGAAAAAATTTCACAATTTGTATGGAAACACAAAAGACCACGAATAGGCAAAGCAATCTTGGGAAAGAAAAACGGAGCTGGAGGAAGCAGGCTCCCTCGCTTCAGTCTATACTACAAAGCTATAGTAATCAAGACAGTATGGCAGTGGCACAAAAACAGAAATATAGATCAATGGAACAGGATAGAAAGCCCAGAGATAAACCCATGCACATACGGTAACCTTATCTTTGATAAAGGCGGGAAGAATATACAATGGAGAAAAGACAGCCCCTCAATAAGTGTTGCTGGTAAAACTGGACAGCAACATGTAAAAGAATGAAATGAGAAGACTCCCTAACACCATACACAAAAATAAACTCATAATAGATTAAACACCTAAATGTAAGGCCAGACACTATCAAACTCTTAGAGGAAAACATAGGCAGAACACTCTGAGATAAATCACAGCAAGATCCTTTTTGACCCACCTCCTAGAGAAATAGAAATAAAAACAAAAATAAACAAATGGGACCTAATGAAACTTAAAAGCTTTTACACAGCAAAGGAAACCATAAACAAGACGAAAAGACAACCCTCTGAATGGGAGAAAATATTTGCAAATGAAGTAACGGACAAAGGATTTATCTCCAAAATTTACAAGCAGCACATGCAGCTCAATATCAAAAAAACAAACACCCAACCCCAAAATGGGCTGAAGACCTAAATAGACATTTCTCCAAAGAAATATACAGACTGCCAACAAACACATGAACAGATGCTCAACATCACTAATCATCAGAGAAATGCAAATCAAAACTGCAATGAATATCACCTCACACTTGTCAGAATGGCCATCATCAAAAAATCTACAAACAATAAATGCCGGGGAGGGTGTGGAGAAAAGGGAACCCTCTTGCACAGTTGGTGGGAATGTAAATTGATACAGCCGCTATGGAGAACAGTATGCAGGTTCCTTAAAAAGCTAAAGATAGAACTACCATATGACCCAGGAATCCCACTACTGGGCATTTTTTTACCCTAAGAAAACCATAATTCAAAGAGTCGTGTACCGCAATGTTCATTTCAGTTCTATTTACAGTAGCCAAGACATGGAAACAACCTAAGTGTTCATCAACAGATGAATAGATAAAGAAGATTGGGCACATATATACAATGGAATATTACTCAGCCATAAAAAGAAATGAATTTAAGTTATTTTAGTGTGATGGAGGGACTTAGAGTCTGTCATACCGAGTGAACTAAGTCAGAAAAAGAAAAATAAATGCCATGTGCTAACACATATATATAGAATCTAAAAAGAAAAAGAAAGGTCAGAAAGAACCTAGGGGTAAGATGGGAATAAAGGCACAGACCTACTAGAGAATGGACTTGAGGACACAGGGAGGAGGAAATGTAAGCTGGGACAAAGTGAGAGAGTGCCATGGACATATATACACTACCAAATGTGAAATAAATAGCTAGTGGGAAGCAGCCGCATAGCACAGGGAGATCAGCTCGGTGCTTTGTGACCACCTAGAGGGATGGGACAGGGAGGGTAAGAGGGAGGTAGACATAAGACGGAAGAGATATGGGGATGTAAGTAATATATAACTGATTCAATTTGTTATAAAGCAGAAACTAACACACAATTGTAAAGCAATTATACTCCAATAAAGATGTTTAAAAAGGGGGTCAAATTCTTCTCAAAATGTAATGTACACATTTATACACTGTTTATGAGATTATAAATTGGTATCGCATTTTGGAAGGCAAACTGACAGTACTTGAAAAAGTTTCAAGTGTTCAGGAATTCCTTTTCCAGGACTCCATACTACAGAAATCCAACTACATATGCACAGAAATACATACATGTACGAGGATAGTCAATGCAGGACATGTTGTAATGTTCAAAATCTGGGAATTAACACCTTTCCATAGAGGAATGGTTAAATAAAGTATACTATATCCATACTATGAAATACTATACAGCTGTTAAAGACACTGAGGTGTACAGCTATGCATAGATATGGGTAGATCTGTAAGATATACGAAAAACAAACATGATCCCATACATAATGGAAAAATCTATATATATGTATGTGCATGTACAGAAGTTTATAGAAGAAGGTTCGGATTTTTTTAATTTAATGTTTATTTATTCAATCACACAAATAAATTTAATATTATAATCATTCTTTACACTGTTTTAATTTTTTTTGATTGTTCTGATTTGGTCTTCTAAGTACTTGTCTCCTTTTTAAAGTTTTCTTTAGATTCACCTTTATCTTGACTTGTATTTTTATGACAATGGAGTATGTCTTTTTTTTTTTTAACATTTTTATTGGAGTAAAATTCCATTACAATGGGGTGTTACCTTGTGCTTTATAACAAACTGAATCAACTATACATATAAATATATCCCCATATCTCCTACCTCTTGAGTCTCCCTCCCAGCCTCCCTATCCCACCCCTCTAGGTGGTCACAAAGCACCGACCTGATCTCCCTGTGCTATTCAGCTGCTTCCCACTAGCTAGCTATTTTACATTTGGTAGTGTATATATATGTCCATACCACTCTCTCGCTTTGTCACAGCTTACCCTTCCCCCTCCCCATATCCTTAATTCCATTCTCTAGTAGGTCTGTGTCTTTATTCCTGTCTTACCCATAGGTTCTTCATGACATTTTTTTTTCTTAGATTCCATATATATGTGTTAGCATACGGTATTTGTTTTTCTCTTTCTGACTTACTTCACTCTGTATGTCAGACTCTAGGTCCATCCACCTCACTACAAATAACTCAATTTCGTTTCTTTTTATGGTTGAGCAATATTCCATTGTATATATATGCCACATCTTCTTTATCCATTCATCTGTAGATGGACACTTAGGTTGTTTCCATCTCCGGGCTATTGTAAATAGAGCTGCAATGAATATTTTGGTACATGACTCTTTTTGAATTATGGTTTTCTCAGGGTATATGTCCAGTAGTAGGATTGCTGTGTCATTTGGTAGTGTTGCTGTGTCATTTCTATTTTTAGTTTTTAAGGAACCTCCATACTGTTCTCCACACTGGCTGCAACAATTTACCCTACCACCAACAGTGCAAGAGAGTTCCCTTTGTCCACACCCTCTCCAGTATCTACTGTTTGTAGATTTTTTGATGATGGCCATTCTGACTGGTGTGAGGTGATGCCTCATTGTAATTTTGATTTGCATTTCTCTAATGATTAGTGATGTTGAGCATCCTTTCATGTGTTTGCTGGCAATCTGTATATCTACTTTGGAGAAATGTCTATTTAGGACTTCTGCCCATTTTTGGATTGGGTGTTTGTTTCTTTGATATTGGGCTGCATGTGCTGCTTGTAAATTTGGAGATAAATCCTTTGTCAGTTGCTTCATTTGAAAATATTTTCTCCCATTCTGAGGGTTGTCTTTTTGTCTTATGTTTTCCTTACTGTGCAAAAGCTTTTAAGTTTCATTAGGTCCCATTTGTTTATTTTTGTTTTTACTTCCATTTCTCTAGGAGGTGGATCAAAAAGGATCTTGCTGTGATTTATGTCAGAGTGTTCTGTCTATGTTTTCCTCTAAGAGTTTGATAGTATCTGGCCTTACATTTCAGTCTTTATTCCATTCTGAGTTTATTTTTGTCTATGGTATTAGGGAATGTTCTCATTTCATTCTTTTACATGTAGCTGTCCAGTTTTCCCAGCACCACTTACTGAAGAGGCTGTATTTTCTCCATTGTAAATTCTTTCCTCCTTTTTCAAAAATAAGGTGAACATATGTGTATAGGTTTATCTCTGGGTTTTCTATCCTGTTGCACTGATTTATATTTCTGTTTTTGTGCCAGTACCATACTGTCTTGAGTACTGTAGCTTTGTAATACAGTCTGAACTCCAGGAGTCTGATTCCTCTAGCTCCGTTTTTCTTTCTCAAGATTGCTTTGGCTATTCGTGGTCTTTTGTGTTTCCATACAAATTGTGAAATTTTTTGTTCTAGTTCTGTGAAAAATGCCAGTGGTAGTTTGATAGGGATTGCACTGAATCTGTAGATTGCTTTGGGTAGTATAGTCATTTTCAGAATGTTCATTCTTCCAGTCCACGAACATGGTGCATCTTGCCATCTTTTTGTATCATCTTAAATTTCTTTCATCAGTCTCTTATAGTTTTCTGCATACAGGTATTCTGTCTCCCTAGGTCGCTTTATTCCTAGGTATTTTCTTCTTTTTGTTGCAGTGGTAAATGGGAGTGTATCCTTAATTTCTCTTTCAGATTTTTCATCATTAGTGTGTAGGAATGCAAGAGATTTCTGTGCATTAATTGTGTAACCTGCAACTTTACCAAACTCATTGATTAGCTCTAGTAGTTTTCTGGTGGCTTCTTTAGGATTATCTATCTATAGTATCATGTCATCTGCAAACAGTGACAGTTTTACTTCTTCTTTTCCAAATTGTATTCCTTTTATTTCTTCTCTGATTTTCGTGGCTACGACTTCCAGAACTATGTTGAATAATAGTGACAACAGTGGACATCCTTGTCTTGTTCCTGATCTTAGAGGAAATGCTTTCATTTTTCACTGTTGAGAAAGATGTTGGCTGTGGGTTTGTTGTATACGTCCTTTATTATGTTGAAGTAGGTTCCCTCTGTGCCCACCTTCTGGGGAAGTTTTACCATAAATGGTTGTTGAATTTTGTCAAAAGCTTTTTCTGCATCTATTAAGATGATCATATGTTTTTTCTCCTTCAATTTGTTAATATGGTTTATCACATTGATTCATTTCCGTATACTGAAGAATCCTTGCATTCCTGGGATAAACTCCACTTGATCATGGTGTATGATCCTTTTAATGTGCTGTTGGATTCTGTGTGCTAGTATTTTGTTGAGGAATTTTGCATCTATGTTCATCAGTGATATTCGCCTGTAGTTTTCTTTCTTTGAGACATCTTTGTCTGGTTTTGGTATAAGGGTGATTGTGGTCTCATACAATGAGTTTGAGAGTGTTTCTCCGTCTGCTATATTTTGGAAGAGTTTAAGAAGTATAGGTATTAGCTCTTCTCTAAATGTTTGAGAGAATTCACCTGTGAAAACATCTGGTCCCAGACTTCGTTTGTTGGAAGATTTTTAATCACAGTCTCAATTTCAGTGCGTGTGACTGGTCAGCTTATATTTTCTATTTCCTCCTGGTTCAGACTCAGAATGTTGTGCATTTCTAAGAATTTGTCCATTTCTTCCAGGTTGTCCATTTTATTGGCATACAGCTGCTTGTAGTAATCTCTCATGATCCTTTGTATTTCTGCTGTGTCACTTGTTACTTCTCCTTTTTCATTTCTAATTCTATTGATTTGAGTCTTATCCCTTTTTTTCTAGATGAGTCTGGCTAATGGTTTATCAGTTTTGTTTATCTTCTCAAAGAACCAGCTTTTAGGGCTTCCCTGGTGGCACAGTGGTTGAGAGTCCGCCTGCCGGTGCAGGGGACATGGGTTCGTGCCCTGGTCCGGGAGGATCCCACATGCCGCGGAGCTGCTGGGCCCGTGAGCCATGGCCGCTGAGCCTGCACGTCCGGAGCCTGTGCTCTGCAACGGGCAACGGGAGAGGCCACAGCACTGAGAGGCCCATGTACCGCAAAAAAAAAAAAAAAAAAAAGAACCAACTTTTCGTTTTATTGATCTTTGCTACTGTTTCCTTCATTTCTTTTTCATTTATTTCTAATCTGATCTTTATGATGTCTTTCCTTCTGCTAACTTTGGGGTTTTTGCTCTTCTTTCTCTTTCTCTAATCGCTTTAGATGTAAGATTAGGTTGTTTATTGGAGATGTTTCTTCTTTCTTGACGTAGAATTGTATTGTTATAAACTTCCCTCTTAGAACTGCTTTTGCTTCATGCCATAGATTTTGGGTTGTCGTGTTTTCATTGTCATTTCTTTCTAGGTAGTTTTTGATTTCATCAGTGATCTCTTGCTTATTTAGTATTGTATTGTTTAGCCTCCATGTATTTATATTTTTTACAGACTTCTTCCTGTAATTGATATCTAGTCTCATAACATTGTGCTCAGAAAAGATACTTGATAAAATTTCAATTTTCTTAAATTCACCAAGGCTTGATATGTGACCCAAGGTATGATCTATCCTGAAGAGTGTTCCATGAGCACTTGAGAAGAAAGTATAATCACTTGTTTTTGGATGGAAAGTCCTATAAATATCAATTAAGTCCATCTTGTTTAATGTATCATTTAAAGTTTTCCTTATTTATTTACATTTTGGTGATCTGTCCATTGGTGAAAGTGAGGTGTTAAAGTCCCCCAGTATGACTGTATTACTGGTGATTTCCCCATTTATGGCTGTTAGCATTTGCCTTATGTATTGAGGTGCTCCTATGTTGGGTGCATAAATATTTACAATTGTTATATCTTCTTCTTGGATCAATCCCTTGATCATTATGTAGTGTCCTTCTTTGTCTCTTGTAATAGTCTATATTTTAAAGCCTATTTTGTCTGATATGAGAAATGCTACTCCAGCTTTCTTTTGATTTCCATTTGCATGGAATATCTTATTCCATCCCCTCACTTTCAGTCTGTATGTGTCTCTAGGTCTGAAGTGGGTCTCTTGAAGACAGCATATATATGGGTCTTGGTTTTGTATCCATTCAGCCTGCCCTTGTCTTTTGGTTGGAGCATTTAATCCATTTACATTTAAGGTAGTTATCAATATGTATGTTCCTATTACCATTTTCCTAATGGTCTTGGGTTTGTTATTGTAGGTCTTTTCCTTCTCTTGTGTTTCCTGCCTAGAGAAGTTCCTTTGGCATTTGTTGTAAAGCTGGTTTGGTGGTGCTGAATTCTCTTGATTTTTGATTGTTTTTAAAGTTTTAATTTCTCTGTCAAATCAGAATGAAATCCTTGCTGGTTAGAGCAATCTTGGTTGTAGGTTTTTCCCTTTCATCACTTTAAATATATCCTGCAACTCCCTTCTGGCTTGTAGAGTTTCTGCTGAAAGATCAGCTGTTAACCTTATGGGAATTCCCTTGTGTGTTATTTGTTGCTTTTCCCTTGCTGCTTTTAATATGTTTTCTTTGTACTTAATTTTTGATAATTTGATTAATATGTGTCTTGTCATGTTTCTCCTTAGATTTATCCTGTATGGGACTCTCTGTGTTTCCTGGACTTGGTTGACTATTTCCTTTCCCATATTAGGGAATTTTTCAACTCTAATCTCTTCAAATATTTTCTCAGTCCCTTTCTTTCTCTCTTCTTCTTCTGAGACCCCTATGATTTGAATGTTGCTGTGTTTAATGTTGTCCCAGATGCCTCTGAGACTGTCCTCAATTCTTTTCATTCTTTTAACTTTATTCTGCTCTGCAGTAGTTATTTCCACTATTTTATCTTTCAGGTCACTTATCCATTCCTCTCTGCCTCAGTTATTCTGATTCCTTCTAGAGAATTTTTAGTTTCATTTATTGTGTTGTTCATCATTGTTTGTTTGATATTTAGTCCTTCTACGTCTTTGTTAAACTTCTCTTGTATTTCCTCCATTCGATTTCCAAGATTCTGGATCATCTTTACTATCATTACTCTGAATTCTTTTTCAGGTAGACTGCCTATTTCCTCTTCATTTTTTTGGTGTGGTGTGTTTTTACCTTGCTCCTTCATCTGCTGTGTGTTTCTGTGTCTTCTCATTTTGCTTAACTTACTGTGTTTGGGGTCTCCCTTTCGCAGTCTGCAGGTTCATTGTTCCCGTTTTTTTTGTTGTCTTCCCCCAGTGGCTAAGGGTTGTTCAGTGTGTTGTGTAGGTTTCCTGGTGGAGGGGACTAGTGCCTGTGCTCTGGTGGATTTTGTCTTTCTGGTGGGCAGGACCGTGCCTGGTGGTGTGTTTTGGGGTGTCTGTTACCTTATTATGATTTTTGGCAGCCTCCCTGATGATTGGTTGGTTTGTGTTCCTGTCTTGCTAGTTGTTTGGCATAGGGTGTCCAGCACTGTAGCTTGCCTTTCGTTGAGTGGAGCTGGGACTTAGCATTGAGATGGAGATATCTGGGGAAGCTTTCGCTGTTTGATATTACATGGAGCCGGGAGGTCTGTGGTGGAACAGTGTGCTGAACTCGGCTCTCCTACCTCAGAGGCACAGGCTTGATACCCGGCCAGAGCACAAAGACCCTGTCAACCACATGGCTCAGAAGAAAAGGAGGAAAAAAAGAAAGGAAAAAATAAAGTAAAATAAAATAAAGTTATTGAAATAAAAAATTTTAAAAATAAAATATTAAAAAGTAATAAAATAAAGGAAAGAAGAGAGCAACCAAATCAACAAACAAACCCACCAGTGATATCAAGCACTAGAAACAATACTAAAAAAAAAAAAAAAAAAAAAAAAAAAAACGGAGACAGACCCCTAAGACACATGGTAAAAGCAAAGCTATACAGATAAAATCTCACAAAGAGGCATATACGTACATACTCACAAAAAGAGAAAAAGGAAAAACAAACAATATATATATATAAGGAAGAGATCAATCAAATCAATAAACAAATCTACCAATAATAATAAACTCTAAATACTAAACTAAGATAAATGTAAGACCAGAAAAACTTAGGTGCAGAAAGCAAACCCCAAGTCTACAGTTGCTCCCAAAGTCCACCACCTAACTTTTCGGATGATTCAGTGTTTTTTCAGGTATTCCAGAGATGCTCGGTACATCCAGTTGATTGTGGAGATTTAATCCACTGCTCCTGAGGCTGCTGGGAGAGATTTTCCTTTCTCTTCCTTTTTCACACTGCTCCTGGTGTTCCACTTTGGATTTGGCCCTGCCTCTGCGTGTAGGTCGCCTGAGGGTGTCTGTTCCCAGCCCAGAAAGGACAGGGTTAAAGGAGCAGCTGATTAGGGGGCTCCGGCTCACTCAGGCCAGAGTGAGGGAGGGGTACGGAATGTGGGGAAAGCCTGCAGTGGCAGAGGCTGGCATGACATTGCAACAGCCTGAGGTGTGCCATGTGTCCTCCTTGGGAAGTTGTCCCTGGATCACAGGACCCTGGCAGTCGTGGTCTGCACAGGCTCCCGGGAGGGGAGGTGTGGATAGTGACCTGTGCTTGCACACAGGCTTCTTGGTGGCTGTAGCAGCAGCCTTAGTGTTTCATGCCCATCTCTGGTGTCTGTGCTGATAGCCGCAACTCACGCCTGTCTCTGGAGCTCGTTTAGGTGGTGTTCTGAATCCCCTCTCCCCGTGCACCCTGAATTGATGTTCTCTTGCCTCTTAGGCAGTTCCAGACTTTTTCCTGGACTGCCTCCCAGCTAGCTGTGGTGCACTAGCCTCCTTCAGGCTGTGTTCACGCAGCCAACCCCAGTCCTCTCCCTGGGATCTGAACTCCGAAGCAGGAGCCTCAGCTCCCAGCCCCCAACCACCCCGGCAGGTGAGCCAACAAGCTTCTCGGGCTCTGCGGGAATCTCTCCGCATTGCCCTCTGCATCCCTGTTGCTGTGCTCTCCTCCATGGCTCCAAAGCTTCCCCCCCGCCACCCGTCTCCACCAGTGAAGGACCTTTGTAGTGTGTGGAAACTTTTTCTCCTTCACAGCTCCTTCCCAGAGGTGCAGTTCCTGTCCCTATTCTTTTGTCTCTGTTTTTTCTTTTGCCCTATCCAGGTATGTGGGGAGTTTCTTGCCTTTGCGGAAGTCTGAGGTCTTCTTCCAGCGTTCAGTATGTGTTCTGTAGGAGTTGTTCCACATGTAGATGTATTTCTGATGTATTGTGGGGAGGAAGGTGATCTCCACTTCTTACTCCTCCGCCATCTAGAATGTCTCTGTTTTGTTATTCATTAACAAATTTGACTTTATCTAATATTCTTGTACTCCCACTGTTTCTATGACTTACTGTAAAAAGATTTCCAACAAGAATAGAGTGGTTGGGGCTTCCCTGGTGGCGCAGTGGTTGGGAGTCCGTCTGCTGATGCAGGGGACGTGGGTTCGTGCCCCGGTCTGGGAGGATACCACGTGCCGCGGAGCGGCAGGGCATGGCCGCTGGGCCTGCGCGTCCGGAGCCTGTGCTCCGGGACGGGAGAGGTCACGGTGGTGAGAGGCCCGCGTACCGCAAAAAAAAAAAAAAAAAAAAAAAAAAGAATAGAGTGGTAGTAGCTATAAGGGCACCTTCTCAGCTCACTACTATGCCAACTAACTTTTCTAATCCCATTAATCCTTACACCTTCCTTTTTCCACAGCCAACTGAGGTTTTATGGTATTTTAAGGAAAAAATTTAACATTACTTTGGTGTACAATATGGGGAAAGTGACATTCAATGAGGTAAGTAACTTTCCTTACAGCAAGCAGCCAATTGGAAGCAGAATAAACAATCCATATTTTGTAAAAAAAAGTTTTTCCTATCAGGAATAGCACTAAGAGTTGACTGTTGATACACAGACATAACAACATGGGAAATGGGTTAACTTCCTTGAAATATTCCGTATCAAGGACACTGTATATAACTCTAAATGCCAAGTAATAAAAACAACATGGAGCTGTTAAAATATTTATATCAATGTACTTTCCTCTAATAGTGTAGTGTGTCTAATTTGTGCTTCTGGGTTTAGATAAATGTTCTACATATTCTGTTTCCTATATTTTTAACTATAAAATGATGATGAAAACATTGTGCCCCATGAACAATTATAAAGTAATATTTGTCATATTAAGTGAGAGATAAAGTATTATTTACTGCACTGTATTATATGAGGTTTATTTTTTTTGAATGATGGAAGTGTGCATATCATACCTTATCTGGGTTATTGACCACTGTGAAGTAGGACAGTGTAGCCTTGTGAGCCCGTTTTACTTTTTACTAGTTCTGTGACCTTGGCTGAGTTACCTATACACTGCGACCTTCCATTTACTAATCTGAGAATAGTGGTAACAGTAGTACCTACTTCATAAGGTTGTTGTTTGTATTATATATAATACATGTAAAATTCCTAACCCATTATCAGACACAAAATCAGCCATCAGTACATGTTAATTATTGTTATTGGTGCTGTTTTTGTTACTACTGCTCAGGGAAGTCAGAAAAGATTTTTCAAAGGAAGTGACACTTGGGGAAGAAACATACGTTTGCCAGGTGGACAAGGTCATAGGGGAGAGCAGTGCAGCACAAGTACACGTCTTGGGCAGAGAAGGGATCACATTTTATATGGAGGCAATGCATTGATGATTTAATAATTTCTCTTCACTGGCTGCTAGCTATAAGCCTTTGAAGCTACACTTAGGCAAAATAAAAGTTGAAGTATCCCTTTTCTCTTTCTCTTCTCTCCTAGTTTTCAGAATTGAGGAATATTTATCCTGCTGTCCTACAACTCATGTCCACTGCTACCACAAAGCATGAACCCAGGCATCTTCTTACACCCTCCAATTACCTAACCCTACTTTACTTTTTCTGCAGAAATAATTGTTGATGTTTTCCTCTTTTAAAACGTCCTTGTTTTAACCTCTTTAGGGTTCTAGGTATCAACTGGTTCACTAGACATAACTGTCACTGAAAATGAACCAGTAGAGAAAGTTAAAGACTGATCCTTGGTGATATGCATTTTAATGTAGTCTCCTACAGATTAATTCAGTAAATAAACAGTACTTTTTTATAATGAAAAATGTTATTATCATAATCATGATTATTAACTTGGAAATCTTGTCTCCAGACCCCTGGTGTTCTCATAATTTTTTCAATATAGCCCAAAACTTTCCTATAAATGCCCAACTACACCCTGGGGTCATCCCAATTGTTTTTATAAAGTCTTTCAAAAAAATAACCCCCTTCCTCCAACGGATGTTCTACTTTTTGATCTCCTTTTTGCCGGTAAACACTGGTAGCATCTATCAAATTAACAACGGTTTTTAAAATAACATACTCAATGTAAGAACAAATACACTCATATACTGGCAGTGAGAATATAAATTGTTATTCATTTTCTGGAGAGCAAATTAGCTATTATATTAATATAATAACCTTTATAAATTACCTATCTCCAATAATGCAATCAAAGACTCATGTGCAAAGAAGTTATTCTAGCATTATCCCTAGTAATAAAAATATAAGCTATCCAAAAATGTGGCAAGGGTTATATCAATTACAGTATGTCTCTGTGATAGAACATGATTCTGCCTTAATGGAAAATTTCAGGCAAAAACAAAAATTCAAACCCTTTGACCCATATATCTAAGAAAATAATCTAAAATGTTACTAAAGATTTATACACTATTATGTTCATCTCAGCCATAGTTATACTACCAAAGTTGGAAATAATCCAAATGTCCAATAATAGGAGATTCGGTAAATAAAATTATGGCATACTCATATGGTGGAAGATTATATAGTCATTAACAATTAGGTGATCAAAATTTTAATGATATTGGAAATGCTCTTGACATAATGCTAAGGGAAGCCAAGATACAAGACTAAGTGCAGAATGATATTTGTAAAAAGATTATGCACAAAGACTGCAGTATGTTTTATAACATCAAAACTTCAGATGCAAGTTTAAAATTCAAAAATAGAAGGGAGATTAATTTATATTATATCCATATAGTAACATACTAAGCATATTATTAAAATTATTAAAGATGATTTTAACAATATGACAAAGTTCTTGTTATGTGAAGTTTAAAGGAGGCAACAAAAGGGAATGAAAACAGGATCAAGAAGAGATATCTCTACCCCCATATTTATCGCAGCATTATTCGCCATAGCCAAGGGATGAAAACAACTGAAGTATCTGTTAAAAATGAATAGATAAAGAATATGTGTTGTGTGCGTGTGTATGGATGGATGGAAGTATACACACACACACACAATGGAATGTGATTCAGCCATAAGAAAGAAGGAAATTCTGCCATTTGTGACAACTTCAATGAACCTTGAGGGCATTAGGCTAAGTGAAGTAAGTCAGACAGAGAAAGACTAATACTATATGATATAACTTATTTGTGGAATCTATAAAAACTGAACTCAGAGAAACAGAAAATAGAATGGTGACTATCAGGGGCTGGAAGGTGTGGGAAATTGGGAGATATTGGTCAAATGGTACAAATTTCCAGTTATAAGATTAACAAGTTCTTAGGATATAATGTACAGCATGGTGATTATAACTAATAATACTGTATTATATACTTGAAAGTTGCTAAGAGAGTAGATCTTAAATGTTCTCACCACAAAAAAAGAAAGGGTTATTATGTGACAGGATGGAAGTGTTAGCTAATGCTATGGTGGTAATCATCTTGAGATATATAAGTGTATCAAATCAACACATTGTACACCTTAAACTTACACAATGTTATATGTCAACTATATCTCAATAAACTGGGAAAAAAAGACATTAGATATCAAGCAATTAGTGGGAAAATAGGCTACAAAATTAATGAAAAGCGTGTGTCAAGTGTAGAGATAGAGAGCAATCGAGTTAGAGAGAGAAACACACACACACATCCTGGAAGGAAATGTACTTTATACTTACCTTATATTTGGGTGGTGGGATTATAGAGTAAGAGTTTACACTATATTCATCATAATGGATATGATTCCCTCAAACAGACAACGTTTTAAATAAATGTATATTTTTTTAAATGAGTCAAACCAAATAGAGGATATCACTGCTGACCTTACAGGAGGAAAAATGATTATGAGGGAACACTATGAAAAACTGTATGCCAAGAAATTAGATAAAAGGGTCAAATTTGTAGAAAAGACAAGCTGTCCAAGTTTGTCTAAACTGACCAAGTTACTAAAACTGACCAAATTACTAAAACTGACCAAGAAAAAGTAAAAGTCTGAATAGACGTATAACAAGTAAGGAGATTAAATTAATAATCAAAACACTTCTCAGAAAGAAAAGCCCAGGCTCAGATAGCTTTACTGGTGAATTCTACCAAACATTTAAAGAAGAATTGGTATAAACTCAAAAATTAAAAGAGGAGGGAATAATTCCCAACACACCCTATTAGGTCAGCATTACCCTGATACTAACATCAGAGAGAGACATTACATGAAAAGAAAACAACAGACCTGTATCTTTTATGAATATAGACTGAAAAAAAAATACTAGTAAATGGAATTGAGCAACATATAACACATATTACACATGGCCTAGTAGGATTCAGCCCAGGAATACAAACTTGGTCTAACATCTAGAAATCAATCCATGCAATACACCATCTCAACAAAATAAAGGAAATTAATCACATAATTATCTCAACAGAAGCAGAAAAAGCATTTCACAAAGTCTAACATCCTTTCAGGACGAAAACACTTAGAAAATTACGAATAAAAGGGAAATTCCTCAACATGATAAAGGACATCCATGAAAAACCCGGAAGTAACATCATAAGCAATGGTAAAATACTGAAATCTTTCCCCCTAAGATCAAGAACATGACAAGGATGTCTGCTCTCACTACTTTTATTCAACAATGGACTGGAAGTTATACACAGGTAATTAGACAAGAAAAATAATAAAAGGTATCTCGATTGGAAGGAACACAAAAACTATCTCTACTTGCAGATGATATTATTTTGTGTATAAAAATCCTAAGCTATCAACTAAAAACCACTAGAATTAACTAGTTCAGCAAGGTTACAAGATACAAGATCGACACACAAAATCCAAAGGTGTTTCTATACATTATCAATGAATAAGCTAATATAGGAATTAAGAAAACAATTCCATTTAAAAGAGCACCAAGAATAAGAAAAGTCTTAGGACTAAATTTAACCTAAAAAGGACAAGACTCATATTCTGAAAACTGCAAAAAAATTACTGAAAAAGTTTAATGTCTAAAGAGAAAGACATTCCATGTTTATGGATCAGAAGACTTAATATTGTTAAGAAGGAAATATTCCCCAAATCAACATACAGATTTAATGCTATTCCTAGCAAGATCCCAGCTCCTTTTTTTTTTACAGGAATTGACAAGTTGATTCTAAAATTTATATGAAAATGCAACAGACCCAGAATAGCCCAAACATTGTTGAAAAGGAAAAAGGTTGGAAGACATACTTCCCAATTTTAAGACTTACCACAAAACTACAGCAATCAAGATAGTTTAGTACTGGCATAAGGGTAACATACAGATCAGTGGCGGAATTGAGAGTTCAGAA
This sequence comes from Tursiops truncatus, assembly GCF_011762595.2. Lineage (NCBI taxonomy): Eukaryota > Metazoa > Chordata > Mammalia > Artiodactyla > Delphinidae > Tursiops > Tursiops truncatus. The sequence goes on from NC_047055.1 coordinate 40,747,715, forward strand.
CATAAACTTTTGGTCAATTGATTTTCAGAAGTGTCAAGATCGGGCTTCCCTGGTGGCGCAGTGGTTGAGAGTCGGCCTGCCGGTGCAGGGGGCGCGGGTTCGTGCCCCGGTCCGGGAGGATCCCCCACGCCGCGGAGCGGCTGGGCCCGTGGGCCATGGCCGCTGGGCCTGCGCGTCTGGAGCCTGTGCTCCACAATGGGGGAGGCCGCGACAGTGAGAGGCCCACCTACCGCAAAAAAAAAAAAAAAAAAAGTGTCAAGATCATTCAGTGAAGGAAATAATGGTCTTCTCAATATATGGTGTAGGGGCATCTGAATAGCCACACACAAAAGAACGAATTTAGATCTCCTACTTCACATCATATACAAAAATGAACTCAAAAAAATGGGCCCTAGACCGAAACATAAGAGCTAAAACAGTAAAATTCTTAGCATAAAATATAGGACTAAATCTTTGTGACTTTGGTTTAGGCAAAACATCTTAGATATGACATCAAAAGTACAAGCAACAAGAAAAAAATAGATAACTTGAATTCCGCTGAAAATTTAAAACTTTGTGCTACAAACAATACCATCAAGAAAATGAAAAGACAACCCACAGAATGGGAAAAAATACTTATAAATCACATATCTGATAAGGGAATTGTACCTAGAATATATAAAGAACTCTTACAACTCAATGATAAAACACAAATAATCCAACTTTAAAATTGCCGAAGTACCTGAATAGACATTTCTCCAAATGGATATACAAATAGGCAATAACCACATGAAAAGTTGCTCATCATTAGCCATTAAGAAAATGAAAATCACAATGAGATAGCACTTAACACCCACTAGGATGCCTATAGTTAAGGACATAATAACAAGTTTGGGGGAGAAGTGGAGAAATTGGAACCTTAATACTTCACTGGTGTTAATGTAAATTGACACAGCTGCTTTGGAAAAGAGTTTGGCAGTTCCTTAAAAGGTTAAACATAGAATCGCCAAATGACCCAGCAATATCATTTCTAAATATATACTTTAAAAACTGAAAATGTATGTCGACACAAACACTTATGCAAGAATGTTTATAGCAGCATTATTCATAATAGCCAGGAAGTAGAAACAATTTAAATGTCCATCAACTGATGGATAGATATATAAAAGGCGATATACAATGAAATCTTATTGGGCAATGAAAAGTAATGGAGTAATGATACAATGATCCATATAGATTAATGTTGGAAACATTCTGCTAAGTGAAAAAAAGTTTCTTGTGGTTTCACAAGAAACCACATATTGAATGATTCTGTTTTTAGGCAATGTCCAGATTGGCAAATTCAGAGAGTTAGAAAGCAGACTAGTGGTTATCAAGGGGTTAGATAGTGATAATTGTTGCACATCTCTGAATATACCAAAAATTACTGAATTACACACTTTAAATCAATTAATTGTATGATGTATAAATTATACCTCAAGGAAACTGTTTAAAAATCAGTCAAATCAGTCATTTTATATAATAGAAAATTATTGTTGATGGATTTTTTTTCCCTTTTCAGCCATATGTTTACACATCAAAATCACAGTCCTAGATTATGTGCCAAATCCATCATTCTTAAAGTTAGTCCTTTTAGACATTCTAGGCAGGTTGGCAATTGCTGGACTCATTCAACCCAGAGTCCCTATGATTTAATCCTCCATCACCAGGCTCCCTTTTCAGATAATTTGGGTTTTAGGTGCCTTAAGATGTCTTGAAATGGCATCAGGTCATCAGAGTCTTCACCATGTCAGCCTCATTATGTTCACTCATTGACACATGGTGATATTTGGGGAGTTCTTTTTTCACAATAGGAATGGATAGTCTTAAAGATGAGTTACCAAAATATTTATACTTGGGGAAGTCATTAAAGATAAGTAAAAGCAAAATGGTATTTGTGGCCTTTGTTGACATTCTGATCATGTGGTGTTAAAATAGACACATGGATTCATGATTTTAAGAGACTAATTCAAGCCAATACTTCCCTCAATAAAATGAAAATTAGCTTTCCACTTTCCAACCCAGTTCTCTAAGCAAGTTGTCTCAAGGTTATCTACAAAACACCGCAATTGGAACAACCAAAGATTCCGTAAGAGACAATCTGGTCCAACTGAGCTTAGCAAATTGCACTACCTATACAGCAACAAACTGACAGGAACCAATAATTCATCTGCAATTAAAAGAGGACTTTTTTTTTTTTTTTTTTTACTGAGTTATAGCCTAAAGACACACTTTACAGATAGAAAAGTTGGCAGGATTTTTATTGAGCACACTGATCTATGCTCCCTAGCAAATTGCTCTATTCCTTAGCTAAACTTTAATAAAGGGTCAAACTTAGTACGAAAAAAATAAAATAAAAGAGCTAATGTCTGGGCATATATTGCTACTCAGTATCTATCCATAGTTATTTTTCATAAAAAATATTAATCCTCCAAATATTTTCAACCTTATATTTAACATTCCCTTGGGCCTACCAAAGGACTGTTTGGACATTGGTAAAATCAGAATAAATCACCTGAACCTCTGACTCTGAAGTCAACTACAGTATTATGTAAGAGGGTCATAAAATACACCCCCACACATACAGACATGATACAACTACAATCTAAATATCCCTTAATTTAATTAATTCAATAAATACTGAGAATAAACATGTACTTAGCAGGCATTAAGGATACAGTATTGTGAGAAAGACAGACATGATTCTTCTCCTTGTGAAACTAACATTCTGTTGAGAGAAACATGTTTTAAACAATTAATTAATCTATTATAATTATAGTAAGCATCAGAAGGAGATATGCATTGTCCTTAGAGGCCCAATCTAATATGCGGTGGGCAAAGGAGTCTTGCTTGAAGAAGTGACACTAGATCTGGGCTTTAAAGAACGTGTAGGATTTAAACTAGGCAAAGCGGATGGAAATGTTCCAGTTAGAGAGAATAAGATGTGCAAGGGCTAGGTTAGGATGGTCTGATTCAGCAACCAAAGACAGATCAATGTAACTGAAGCAGAGAATGTGCATTGAAGAGTGGTAGGAGAGAAAGCTGTAGAAGTAAGCAGGAGCCAGGACCTGCAGGGCATCACGGGCATTGGTAAGGAATTTGAACCTTCCCTAAATGCAGGGGGAAGCAAAGTTTTTAAGCAAGAAGTGACACGATCTGACTTACTATTTTGGAACAGATCACTCTAGCTGCTGCGATAATAATGGATTAAAAGCAGAAGCAGAGACAGTAGGGTAGCATTCTCAAAATGGTACCATTTTTCAAAGGTAATATGTTGACATGATGGCCATTAGGACAATGATGAAAAGATATTGCTAAAGCAACATGAAAGAAGAGCTTAAAACATACAGAAATGGTGGAAGTACATATTACAGAAAAAGTAGTCAAAAAGTGGTACTTTTGTACTTGCTTAACCTCCCAGAAACCACAGACACTTTGCCTAGTTTTTAGATCCTGGCTATTTTTTTTTTTTTTTTTTTTTGCAGTACTCGGGCCTCTCACTGTTGTGGCCTCTCCCGTTGCGGAGTACAGGCTCGGGACGCGCAGGCCCAGCGGCCATGGCTCACGGGCCCAGCCGCTCCGCGGCATGTGGGATCCTCCCGGCCCGGGGCACGAACTCGCGTCCCCTGCATCGGCAGGCGGACTCTCAACCACTGCCCCACCAGGGAAGCCCCTGGCTATTCTTATGATTGGAGGAAGAAAAAGACTGGATTCAGGGAGGTCAGTTTGGAAGCTACTGTAATGGTCCAGATGAGAGATGATAGTGGCCCAGACTAGAATGATAACAGTGAAAAAAGAGAAAACAGTATTTATCAAAAGTATCCCTAAGAGGTAACATATCTCACATAACTGATAATAGCCCTTTGTACAAGTTCACACCCTCTCCCCCATCTGAGTTCTTCTAAATAAATTCTCACTGATACCCACCATTGTTACCTTGCCTTACTGTTTTTTCTTTCTCCTTCTCCAGTGACCATGATTTTATTGCAAAACTACAGATGTATTTCTTATGCAAAACAGGGTTGTTACTTGAACTTGACTTGTCTATCTGCTTTGGGGAACTCTGGAAGGCATGTATCTATTTTTGTGGCTCAATTTGCACATGTTCCTCTGGACACTATGGGGAACATATGAATATCTAGGAATGTTGTCAAGCTTCCTACATACTTGAGTTTAAACGCTGCAAGGAGGAAGTGATAGGCTATAGCTCACATCTTTACGAAGTATAATAGCTTACTCTGAGCCAAGGTATTGTTAATGCCTTAAACAATAATACTAAACACTTTGTATAGGAATTCAGAGTTTAAAGCAAAGCATTTAATGGCTTGCTTCTCTGAAAAAACAGAGAGGAGTTTGACTTTGTCACACAGGCTCCTTTGGGTTGAAAGAACAAAATCTATCAGTAAATCTGGTAGGGAAAAGAAATAAAGAAACAAATATAAACTGAACACTACTGTGTGTCATATACCATACTAGGTGCTTTAGAGTATAACTGTATTACAGTATAACTGTACAGTCTGCAGTCAGATTGCCTCAGTATGAGTCTTGGCTGTGTCAGTTGCTAGCTGTAGGCTTCAGGCAAGTTACTTAATCTGTTTGTATCTGTTTTTTTCATCCGTAAATGAGATAACAATAGTACCTTTCTCTGGTAGGTGCTATTACGTAAGGGACTTCATAAATAGAATCACACCTGGCATATAGTAAGCAATCAATAAGTTTTAATTGCTATTACAGATAAGGACACTGGGACCCAAAGAGGTTAATCAAGTTGCCCCAAGATCACATAACTAGCAAGTGGTGGAGCTGATATTCAAAATCAAGTCTTTTGGACTCCAAAGCCATGTTCTTTCCACTTTATCATGCCCATGCAGTAAAGAGTCCCAGGAACTCTACTTGAAAATTTCAGTCACAGCTAAAACACCAAACCACAACCTAGCCCTCTCAGGCTCTAGGTAAGGGCCTGGTATAGGAAAGGGCTCACATTCCCTGATTTGTTCACCCTACTCTAACTATATTTATTTTCCTCTCTGGTTCTGCCCACTCTTTTCAAGGCTGGGTACACTCTAATTGTGTGCTCTATATATACATTTTGGTCAAATGTCCCAAATTATTAATAAGCCAGGGTTAGATTTCCTCACATGGATTTCTTCTGAGCCTGGCACAAAAAGACCAAAAAAAAAAAAAAAATGAGATGATCCAATAAAGATGTTACCAAAAAAATGAGATGAGAGGGGAAGGGAGGAAAAGAAAAGAGACAACGAAGCAATAAACATGTTATTATATTAATACTATAATATAATAATATTGATATAAATATTATACTAATCATAAGCACGTTACTTAATGGTATAAAAGTAATCACAAGAACAGAAACTGTTAACGGTAGTTGCCTCTGGGAAATGAGACTAGGCTGTAATTGTTCTTTTTTTCTCTTTTATACCCTTCTCTAACTGTATCCTTTTTAGTTATTTTTATGTTTGCTTGTTTGTTGTTTTGGCTAAGGACAAGCATTGCTTCTATAATTTGGAAAGGAAATGGTTTAAATAAACAAGCAAAAAGTAATTTGGTGGATAGGTAGGTGAATAGATGAACATGTAGATAGATGGATGGATGAATAGAAGGAAGTAAGGGAAGATGGAAGGAAAGATGGATGGATAAAGGATGGATCATCAGCATGGTGGAATGCTGTGTAGCCACTGGAAAGAGTAAAATAGGGATAAGTTCAAAGTATGTTGTTGGTAAAGGGGCACAAGCTTGTAGACCAGCATAAAAACAAAACTATTTTCCAAGATAGTTTAGATACAAAAGTAATATCTGCTTATTATCAAACATTCAAATGGTATAGAAGTATATATAGTAAAGAGTGTTATCTCCCTTCTCACACCACCTTTCCGCAATTAACAGAGGTAACTACTGCCAACTACTTGATATTAGTCTGTACAGACATCATTTTATATATAACATAAATTTTAAAATTTATAATGAATATCTTTGTGTTTATATATGTATGTGTGCAACATGTGTGTATATGTGTATTATGTTCATATGCAGATATATCTGTAAGATAAATTCTAAGAATGTTGGATGCAAAGCTAAATGGATTTTATATTTTAAAAAATATTACCAAATATGCTGCAATAAATCTAATACCAATTTATACTCCCACAAATAACATATAAGAATGTTTATCTACCTCACACTCTCAACCCACATTGACATATTTTAATTTGCATTTACATTTTCAATTATGAGTGAGATAGAGCAACTTTTCACATATTTACTACTTATATTTCCTTTTTCTGTAAATAGCTTTTTTCATATCCTTTGTCTTATTTTCCATTCATGTATTTCCTTTATAAAATGTTTTGTAATGAAATTATGCCTATGTTTATTATATGTGCTGCAAAGTTTTCAAATCAAGTACTATTCCAAAAGTGTTCTGAAAGTCAAAGATATTAACTGCCAGGTAGAATGAATTTTCATTCTAAAAATTAAAGCACTAAAACCCAGGTGTCTGAGACATTCTTCTGAAAAAAAAAAGAGAGGAAGTCCTTTTTTGTGGGAAAAAAACAGTTTATGGAAATTGCCATCTTCAGTATCACTGACTATTTACACAGTGTTTTGACAATCATTAAGTCAAGAGAATCTGCAGGGATGTGATGGATACACATGCAATACATCAGCGCCTGCCAGTGAGCTGAACCACTTATAGAGCATACTCAAGTTGAGGACTTTTTTGTTTCCCTTATGCCTTTGCCATGGGACAGGAAGGTACTTGTTTGGTAAATTGTTCCAGCAACAAAGGATTCTACATTTCTTATTTACAGTAAATGCCTAGCACCTGGAATCAGTCTGTTAGACAACATTGCTGTGAATGCAGTAAACTGAACGGGAATTCAGTCCCATCCTGGCCCTTCATCTTTCAAATGACTTAGCTATTTCTCACCCAGTTTCAAAAGTATGCATTTGAACTGGCGTATTCCTCAAGATTGCCCCCCAAAACACCCTGGCAAGTCTGGGTCAGTACCAATCCCAGGACTAGAATGGAGCATGTCAAATCTATTCTGAGATAGGCTTCAATGGCTGGAATAATGGCCCCCAGCCAATGGTATGCTGGTAAAGGTTTAATAACTAGCTCTCCAAGTAGAAGGGAAGCTCTTGCTTATTCCTGTGGTGTAAATATTCCCACCATGGCCAATTTCAATATACCAACATTATGTCATTCAACACAGTGTTGGGAAGAAATGCACACAATCAGCTCTTACTAGCCAGACCAAGTGGTTCCGGCATACTACTATCCTTGACCATGTTTTATAAACCTAAAAATATATGTCTTGAGCTACTCCAGAAGCCACCTGTCCTTTGGAACCAATGTATATTCAGACTGGGATGACTTCCACCAAGCAGCCTGAGCAAATGCCCAGGATGACAGGCCGTGATGCCAAATATCTAGAGTTCAAACAACTGCTTTTCCCTTTAACCTAGAAAAGTATAAAATATACAGTCTTGCCAATAGATTATAGCATACCTCCCTTACTGCTTAAAAGTAAAATATCATCAATAGATTATTGTAAGCCATGATTAAATACAACAACATTGCCATGTAAAGGCAAGTCTCTAGACATTACAAAGACAAAACATTAAAAAAGCTTACAAGTCTCAATCAAACTGAAAGTTGTGACAAGCAATTTGGTGATCAGTATTTGACTTAGCAGGCTACCATTAAAGAAAGCAATGAGAGACTGTGGGTGGAAACAGAATAGAAAAATCCAGGATCTTATTTCCTTAAGAGATCCATAAAACAGGTCATAAAAATGTATTTTATCATTGCAACAGGAGACATCTGCATACTATTCAGCTATATTTTTGTTCATTGACTAAATAGGTAAGGCCCATTTTTGTGAGTTCTGCCCTTTGAGATCCACTGGTACTGCGAGCAACCTCAGACAAATTGAGCACAGTACTGATGTCAGAACTGCAGTTAGATCCCATGTAGGACAGTGAGACTTCCTCTGTAGCACAGCCATAGACCAAAAGCCTCACCTTGACCATTGTCCTTCAAAAGCATTACACTGGTTCTCAGAGAAGTAAGATGAGCAAAAAGCTCAAATGCAACCCATCTACTAGTGAAAAAAGTCAGAGCTACCTTATACTGCTGATGGTTTAGTATCATCTCTATATACATAAAGCCATATATTAGTGACCCTAAGTGGGAAAAATGGTATTAGTTATTGTAGCTTTGAGAAGAGACAGGAAGTTGACAGGGTTTGGTACATGACTGACATTCTCTTACAACCATATCTGGACATCTGCTCTCGAGTATAAGGCAAAGTTGGAGCAAACACCTTTCTTCCTGTTCACATCTTAAATCAGGATATATTCACAGTACCCTCTGCCGTTCTCCAAAAATATTACACCAACACCAGGAGGGAGAAGAAAGTCAATACACCTGCCATAAGAGACCCATCAAAGATACATACTCAATATTGCAATAAGAGAAGTGTGAATATTATGAGGCAGCCTGCTTATATCACCAAGTCCCTATTAAAGCAATTTCTTCAAAACATGTTTCTCTTCTAAGAAACTGAGGAGCAAATAAGCAGAAGACAACAATTGTAATCAAGACTTCTTGAATGAGATACCTTCCTCTGGAGCTCAAGATACCCTAAATAACATGGTTTCATTAAGTGAACCTGCAAGGCCAGAGAGTCTTTATAATAGAAGAACTAAGGCACGACTAATGTAAGGGATTCCCTAAGGACGTTACAATGGTAAGTCAAATTAAAAATAATATAACCAAATCCAAATCTCCTTAATCACACTTCATCCACTGACAATGTATGGCAAAACTACTGAGTACTGTTCACAGTACATCTTGCTAATGGGTCATATATCTCTTCCTTTTCTCTCTGTTCCCTTCCTTCCTACATCAGGAAGAACCATTTGATTGGCTACTACCCACTCTAAATGAAAACAAACATTTCCTAATATATATTTGCTTATTAGAGTTGGAACCATAAAGTCAACCTGGGCAGAATCTCTTGAGGTACTTGATTGACAATCATGAGCTGGTTTCAAAAGGTTCATGGCATACAAATGGATTATTCCATGTCAAGGTCTGGTAAGCATAGTCCAAAAGCCAAGCATGAACCAAACATGGATACTAAACTGACTTCCAAGTTGAACTTACCATCTCTTTTAATGCACTTACTATCAGTCATTTTACATTCTTAAAACCTTTCATGGATCCCCATTGTCTTTAGAATAAAGGCTAACATCCTTAATATGGTCTACAAGGCCCCTCACAGCATGACTGCTGCCTTACTGCCCAGTCTCACATCCAGCAAAACTCCACAAAATTTCCTATGCTTAAGCCACACTTCATAAGATCCCTAGAATATGTCATATTTTTTCTCATTTCCAGGACCCCACACACATTCTCCCTTCTGACTAGAATGCTAGTACTTTTTCACTTAGCCAACTTTTCTCATCTTTCAAGTCTCACTAAATATACAAGTCCTCCAGAGTGTTTCCTCTGATTTGCAGGTCTAACAAAAATCCCTCCCTTTAACATTTCTATTGCACCCTGAATCTCTCCATGATAATGCTCAGCACATTTGTGAATATTTCTTCAATGTCTGTCTTTGTTTATTTGTATATTGTCTTCTCCATGGTATTTAGTGCAGTATTATGCATACAGCAAGTGGTCAATAAATACATAGTCCTTTAATAATCTTTAATAATCTTTCTTGGATTGTAATACAGATAACTCCTCCTTGGTTTGTACATCTTATCCAAAGCCTAAATTAATGGAAACTCTGTAATCAAAAGAATTTTACTATTGTTCCTACTTTTGAATAGGTGAATATGCTTTCATCGTTCTATTTTCCCAACACAATACTTGGTTTACTAATACTCTGAAGAGCTTTGTAGCTTCTAGTTCTATACAATTGCTGTACATACAAGATACTCATTAAAACAAGGCCCAGACTCGATGGCAGTTTTCCTTTGCTAGGTTTCGAGTCAAAAATACCTCTAGGAAACAAATTACTGTTTTCTACATAAAGCATGAGCTGACAACGCTAATTCTTTTGTCTTTTTGTTAGTCTTGTAGATAATGATTTATGTTGCATTGCTGTTTATGCTATTCTCCACTTTTCTGTGGTTTTTAATTTTAATGAGGATTTCTATCATCTCTTCCTTCCCTTTGCTCCCAACCAGCTTGTGCTTTATGTCACCAAAAGGGTTTTGTTTGCATTTTTTCTCTCTCTCCTACTGCTGATTTCTTAACATGAGTTTTCCTTCCCAGATGCTGTTCTAATAGACTTCTGATCACAGCATTTCTATTAATGTACACCTGAGACTTGTCAACATTTAAAAAGCCAAACAAAACACACAAAATAACCTCACATCTCACAGAGATGAATGGACAACCTAGAGGCTCCCTCGTCAGCACTACTTGTTATGAGTCATAGAACTTTCCCTCAGTCTGGAGTTCATTGAGGAATAAATGGGCTTTCATTTTTGCCCAATTCATTGGGTATCTCAACCAACCTTTAAATGATTGTGTGTGTGTGTGTGTGTGTGTGTGTGTGTGTGTGTATACACTAAATCCACGGAAGTTTTTTTAAAAAAACTCTATCTGGGTTTAGGGGACTCTTCAAGGTAAAAATAAACATATAGAAGGTTTTTTTCTAAATCAGTAATTATCCTGCATGGATCTGCTCATTCATTTAAACTAACCATCACTACACACTGTGTATAAATCATTCTTCCAGGCCTCATGGAGGACACAGACTTAAAGGCATGGTCCCTTCTCTCAAAGTCATTTCAACTAAAACGTACATCTCATCACCCCACTCCACTCCATTTCTATCACCATCCTCAAAAATAACTCCTCTGCTCTCCTTCTTTAAAGAGTCTACAAATGAATTCTGCCTGGTATATCTAGTTCCACTCTATTCCTTCAGCCTTTACAAACAAATACGTTTTCTTCTGTATCTGCTGAGTTTCCTTCACACGTGTATGCTATTAATATTATTTTTAAATTGTTAGGAAAGACAACTACCATGATACCTACAGTCCCAACCATTAGTGTAACTCTTTTAGGTTAAAGCATTGTCCCAAGACCCCTCTTAAAATGTAATTTTTACTTGGAAGTGACAGCACATTTTAAACCATAATATATAACCATAAATATGTGCATAGATTAGTTTATCAAATATAGGAACAAGAGATTTTATCATGGAAGGATAAAGTTCAAAGGAACAATGCCTATCAGAAAGCACAAGTCTAGGAAAGATGCTAAAGTTGGGTCTATGACCCAACCAGGACCTAACACAAAAGCACCAGGTAAAGGGATTTGAAATAGCTAGGCTGAGGAGAAAAGAATATCAAAGGGAAACATCACTTCCTTCACAATTCTGTTAAAAGTCAATCCTGCATTTCAAAATCCCACTTTCACAGGAAAACTCTCCCCTTATCCTAGATCTCAAAACCTGAAAGGGCAATGAATATGGAGATGGTCGCAACTAGCAAGTTCCCTATGTGTCCATACCAGTTGCTGAGAATCGTGTGCAAGCCACAGAGCTGTTATAAAAACTGGCTGCACACCACTTCTGCTGTTTGCTGCTCCCACCCTACCTATAGTCCTCTGTCTTCCAGCAGTTATGATAGATGGGCAGGTGGAGAACGCAAAACACATCTAAGCCTTTGGTACAGGAACACAAGACCACTGATATTCTCCATTACCAGGATCCATTACTATAATTATAGAAGGATATTTTTTTTATCCAGAACAACTAACTCACTCACTCTTTGGAGGACAGCCATTGGTTGACATTTCATTAAAAATGTACTGAAAGAACAATATAATGCCTAATCCTAAATATTTCTGAAACCAAACTACCCCATAATTTCGGTGAAGACAATTTGTCAATTTCTAGACAAAAAGAATGTTTAAAAAATTTTACCTAAAATATTACTATGAATAATGGTAAAAATACAAACTCCATTCATCTCTCACTTGACATTCAACAGGCACTTAAAACTCAGGCTATCCAAAACAGAACTAAAAACCTTCCTCCCAAAACCTGTTCCTCTCATGATTGGTACCTCTGTTAATGGTGTTTCCATTTACATCTTCTCCAACGCTAGAACCTTCAAAGTCACCCCAAACTTTGCTTCTTCACGGCATATGAATCTCTCGTATAGTTTCCATCTTCTCTGTCCCATGACCATTGCCTTACTTCAGAGAATCATATTTTCCTCAATTGGGCTTTTATCAAAGCCTCAGAAATGGTCTGGCTTCCTCCAATCCATCCTTCATTTTGCCTGCAGGTTTACATTCATCCCTCGGTATCCTCAGGGGATTGGTTCCAGAACCCAACAGGGACTCCAAAATCCACGGCACTCAAGTCCCATAGTCGGCCCTCTGTATCCACGGTTCTGCATCTGCATACTCAACCAACCATGGATCCTGTAGTATTGTATATACTATTGAAAAAAAATCTGCATACAAGTGGCCCCTTGGCAATTCAAGCCATGTTATTCAAGGGTCAACCGTATTTTCCTAATATAAAGTTCTCTCTAGCTACCTGTTAATTCCATCATGAAATCCAAACTCATACATGCAGTGGGAAAACCTTCCATGGACTTAGGTCAACCCACCTCTACAGCTTCATCTTCTGCCTCTCTACTCACCCACCCTCAGTCTCAGCTATTTTGGACGCCTTACTGTTTTTAAATCCCAGCCTCTTTTCTGACTCTGTAATTACTGCACATGCTAGTCCCTCATCCTACAATGCCTCTCTCCATCCTGAAAATGCTCTTCCTTTAGAGACACAAAATAGTAACAATCTAAAGTCTTCTCCAAAGCCACCCTCTGGAAGAGCCTAGATACAAAAGTAGGAGACTATAACAAGGGTGTGCAGACAAGCCTAGCCAGGTACACTCAGGGGCATAACAGCCAAACCAAAAATTTTTTTCACTTACTTCTGATGGAAATTTAGCATTTCCTTCCATTATGAATCTAGGCAACAAACCATAGTATTAGCTGAACCTGTAACTTTGTAACTAATAGAAATCACATATAATTTTAGATCACATTATAATTGTGGCAGATGTCTCAAAATATTTACATTCATCTACTACTTCAAATTATGGTAATATAATACTTGCTGCTAGATCTCATTAATGTGCTAATATAAAGCATGTAAATTACTATATAAAATTTGTTTTAAAAATATTTTGATAACTATTTCAATATAATTGGTTTCCTTTGTGATCCTGTGTATTTTATTTGAACCAGGTATTAATATTTTTCTGAGAAGAGATCCGTGGGTTTCACAAGACCACCAAAAGGAACCAAAGCATCAAAAAGTTTAAGAATACCTCCTCTACAACAATGCTTTTCATGTCAGCCTGTAATACAACTGAGACAACTGAGATTCCTGGGCTCTATCCCCAGAGATTCTGATTAGTTTGCTAGATAAGGATCTTCATTTTGAACGAGCATTCCCAGGTGATTTTTATATAGGAGCTCCTTGGACACTAGTTTGATAGATACTGATCTAGGAATATATTACCTAGTTGGAACATTTGCACAATCTGATGACAAATGGAAAGTTGTTGCCTTTTGAGAATTACTCTCTCTGCTCTTTAAGACTTGAATATTCTCATAGCTTCCTGGATTGAAAGAGAAATCTTCTAATTCTTAACAGTATATTCAGAGAAAATGTAATACTGGTTACTTTCATGTGGTGGAGTGTACGAGAAAAAGACAGATTAGGTCAAGCATCAAGATAGCCTGCAGAGTTGAAATATGCGAAATATGTTGGACCTTCTCCAACAAACTAAAGAAAAATCACTGACAGTTGCCAGATTTTCCTTTTTATCTTCTCTCCAACTTTGGTTAGTCTACCGCCACCGCCACCATGATTATCATCGTTAAAATGCATTTCACATCCATCCAACTTTCTCCCATGCCCTGTGTTCTCCCTATCTCAGCACATGGCATCTCCAGCCAGCCAGTCAATGCCCAGGCATCACAACTGACTCCTCCTTCCAACTCCCACATTAAATCCAACTAAGTCTAATTAACATTATTTCCAAAATATCTCCCAAATCTGACATTCCTCTTCATCTCCCCGGAATCACACTGGTTGAAGTCACTACCATCTCTCTCCTAGACCACCACAGCAGCCCCCAACTGCTTTCCATGAATCTTCACTTACACCCAACTCTGTTCCCTATACAGCCTCCAGAGTAATATTTTCAAAACATAAATCTGCTCATGTCACTCTCCAGCTTAAAATCTTTCAATGACTCCTCATTTCTTCTGGATACACTCTAAGTGCCTTAACATGGCATCATGTAAGATGCTGCATTATCTTGCCCCCTTGCTACTTCTCTAATTTAATTACCTTCCTCCTAATTCTCTAAACTCCAACTACACTGCCTTCTCCCCAGGTGCTCTTTGCCACCTCAGCAGCTTGGCACATGCTGTCCCTTCTTCCCTTAATGCTAGGTCCCCCAACTTTTTACATGGTTGGCTATTGCTCATCCTATGGATTTCTACTTAAATGTCACCTCTTTGGAGATGCCTTCCTTAACCATTATACTTTAGTCGGCCACTCCTCCCTTCACTCTCAATCAAACGTCCTGTTCATTGCCTCCACAGCAATTATCATATGTTGTAATAATATATTTATTTACTTGTTTACTGCTTGTCTTCACCAATAGACTGTAAGCTTCAAGAAGGCAGAAGTACATGTGTCTTATTTGATATTTTATACTGTGTCTTTCACAGTGCCTCATAATCCTAGGTGATCAGTAAACATTGATTGATTGGATGAAAGAGCACTTCCTTCAGTGTGCTAAGTCTAAACAAGGCAACCAAGATATCATAGCACTCTCAGACGCTGTTTCATATACAATGGTGTTAGATAGACACCAGTGATGGAGACAAAGGTATAGAAACTTAGGAAAGGAAAAACACTGATTGAATGTTAGAACTAAATATTAATGTATGTACAAATAGAAATTATATGCATAGTGTTGGCAATAAGGGAGAGGAAGATAAGGGAGTTTCAAATTTAGCCATAATATTTTCTTGACTTCAATCCAACAAGTGTTTCTTGCTTGCTAGAACGAGAAATGCTACTCTTTATGTTATGTTCTAGGGATATAGAGAGGAATGAGACAGGGAAGCTACATAAGGACAGGCATTCTTGCCTGCTTTGTTCACTGCTATATCTCTCTAGGCCTAGAACAGTACCTGGCAAAAGTAAGTGTTCTATAAGTATTTGTGGAAGAAATGCAGGGAAGAAGGCAGGCATGAACCCTGTCATAAAGAACATCAAAGAGGAGACAGATAATAAACAAATCAATTACAACAAGTCAGGATAAATACAAGTATGAACAAAATGCAGAGGTAGCCCAGAAGAGGGAAAGGTGTCAGCAGACAGAAAAGGCTTCATTTGGAAGCACCTATATGGGTCGGGATTTGAAGACTATTGGGAGTATTGGGGTGGGGGATTCTGCTGAAGGGTTATCCATGCAGGGGGAATAGCATATGTTCAGATGCATAGAAGAGTAAAAACAAAACCAAAAACAACAGAAAAAAGAACGGTGTGCTATACTTAGAAAATCTCAAACCATTTGGTATAGCAGGAGCATAAAATGGGAGTAGTGAGGTGGTAGGAAGTAAAGCTGAAGGGGAAAGAACTATGGTGAAGAATTTTTAATAGCCATTGGAAAGAATTAAATAAATCTGTATGTTATTTTTGGCAACAGGGATGCAAAATGGAAGGTGGGGCTGAATCCTGAGACAGATCAGATGGTTATCATAATACCTCACATAGTAATTCCTAGATTTTACAGACAAGGTAACTGCAGTTCAAACTTCTAGTTGATTTTCTCAAAGTTACTCAATTGTTTATTGATGGAATCCATGTTTTCAGAGTTGAAGTTCTCTTTCTGGCACTGGACTTAAATATTTTATGAAAGAATAGTTGGCTTACAATATCATATTTCTTTCAGGTGTACAACATGATTCAATATTTTTATAGATTATGCACCAAAGTTATTATACTATTATTGACTATATTCCCTGTGCTGTATATTACACTCACCAATATTTTTTAAGAGTCCTTATATTTGATCCTTAACGACAAGATGAAAATGGTTTCAAATGTTTCTACAGGCTATCAGGTGCTGGAATGCTACTAATTTCTTTTAAAATTGTTATTTGATCAAAGGAGATTAAGCACATCTGAGATGGAGTGGCCCAGAGGACTGGTGATATATTATAAAAAAATATATAGTCACCATTATAATTTTCCAATATCAACAGCCCTACAGATGTTGAAAGACAGTAATTCTGCTTTTTAGGGATTTCAAATAGATATAAAGGACAGCTAATGTTTTTGCCCACATTACTAGATAATCTCTTCTTCTGACCAATGTGGTTCACAGACCCCACGTGCAACTACTGTAATAAGTCTCTGTATCACTTTTAGATATCATAGGGATAGGGATTTGCTTGATTGCTACAGTATGTTTCAGTGGCTAGAGAACACTTAAAATATTCTTTTCTCTCCACATAATCCTAGAAATGTTCATGAAATATTAAATGTTATTTCTCCCCAGCATTCCCACTAGTGAGATATGTAGTCACAATGCTTAAGAAGATTTCCAAAATGGAACTGGCAATGTTTCTGACCTCTAGAAGCATATATATATTGGGTTGGCCAAAATGTTCGTTCATTTTTTTTCTGTAAGATGGCTCTGGCAGCAAGTTGTCTTTAACTTCATTCAAAACAATTGTTAGATTGTATGTGACAGCTGTCATATCAGTATACATTTAGAAAAGACATCAAAATTGGTGAATTTTTGTGTAGTCATTTTAATATTGAAGATGGAAGAGAAAGAGCAACGTCTTTGGCATATTATGCTTTATTACTTCAAGAAAGGTAAAAACACACCTGAAATGTAAAAAAAAAAAAAAAAAAAAAGATTTGTGCAGTGTATGGAGAAGGTGCTGTGACTGATCAAATGTGTCAAAAGTGGTTTGTGAAGTTTTGTGCTGGAGATTTCTCTCTGGACGATGCTCCACAGTTGGGTAGACCAGTTGAAGTTGATAGCGATCAAATCGAGACATTAATTGAGAACAATCAACATTATACCACACGGGAGATAGCCGACATACTCAAAATATCTAAATCAAGCGCTGAAAATCATTTGCACCAGCTTGGTTATGTGAATCACTTTGATGTTTGGGTTCCACATAAGTTAAGTGATAAAAACCTTCTTGACCATATTTCCACATGCGATTCTCTACTTAAACATAATGAAAATGTTCTGTCTTTAAAACAAATTGTGACGAGCAATGAAAAGTGGATACTGTACAATAATGTAGAATGGAAGAGATTGTGGGGTAAGTGAAATGAACCACCACCAATCACACCAGAGGCTGCTCTTCATCCAAAATAGGTGATGTTGGGTACATGATGGGATTGGAAGGGACTCCTCTATCATGAGCTCCTTCCGGAAAGCCAAACGATTAATTCCAACAAGTACTGCTCCCAATTAGACCAACTGAAAGCAGCACTCAACGAAAAGCATCCAGAATTAGTCAACAAAAAACGCATAATCTTCCATCAGGATAATGCAAGACCTCGTGTTTCTTTGATGACCAGGCAAAAACTGTCACAGCTTGGCTGGGAAGTTCTGATTCATCTGCAGTATTCACCAGACATTGCAACTTCA
Organism: Tursiops truncatus; assembly: GCF_011762595.2. Lineage (NCBI taxonomy): Eukaryota > Metazoa > Chordata > Mammalia > Artiodactyla > Delphinidae > Tursiops > Tursiops truncatus. Next base: position 40,765,502 of record NC_047055.1, read on the forward strand.
GATTTCCATTTATTTCAGTCTTTACAAAATTCTCTTAATGGAAAAAATTTCAATTCCTTGGAAGACTTTAAAAGGCACCTGGAACAGTTCTTTGCTCAAAAAGATAAAAAGTTTTGGGAAGATGGAATTATGAATTTGCCTGAAAAATGGCAGAAGGTAGTGGAACAAAAGGGTGAATACGCTGGTCAATGAAGTTCTTGGTGAAAATGAAAAATGTCTTATTTTTACTTAAAAGCTGAAGGTGCTTTTTGGCCAACCCAATAGCTTCTTAAAGATATGGAATTTATGTGATGGTCTGGGGAAATACCAGTGGTTACAGTGTAAGAATGGAATTAAGGTCTCTTTGGTTAAATTCTTGGAAGTGCTACAATTTCTATGACATCTTGGGCAACTTTTAAACTCTTTCTGTGCTTTAGTGTTCAATGTAAATTAGTGGAACATCTTAACATGTTGGACCAGAAAGGTTATTGGGGAATGTGAAGGTGTGTGGGTGGGTATGGGTGTGGGTAAGTGGTTATGTATGAATGTGTGTGAATTATCAGGGTACATCACCTAGCCTACACTGTGCCCCTAAATGTGTTCAATCGATAGTCTGCAGTTGCATCTAACAATCAATTGTCCGTCATCTGGGAGACCTATATTGGGATAGCTGGGAGTGGGAAGATGTGTACAGGCAGCAGTCGGGATGTATGTGTTTGTATCTACTAAATGCTGTCTTTATAATCCAAAACAAGATAAAGAAACATTTTTATTATGAATACTTCTGCCTCACTGCATTACTTCAAATAATTCACACACATTCACACACACACGCAGACATTTAAAAAATCACATGACACCTTCTAAGCCACAAATGATGTCAACGCTGCTTCAGTTTGGCAAATAAAACCCCAAACACATAAAATAGTTCCCATACCTCCTTTAAAAATAGCTTAATTTATACCCCATCACACAATATCATCTGGTCTTATTCTTAGCCAATGTCAGGACTTCAGGCCTTGAGAAGAGAATTTCTTGAATTCACCAGTAGCATAAATAAGATATACTCCCAGATTCTACTAAGTCATACATACAATCGTATTGCAGATAAAAGAAACATGCTTCATAATTTAAGTGCAGCAACGTTTCTGTTTTGATATTATCATAAATAAATTACTTTTGTTCACAGTGTTACCTGACCTTCATACAGAAACTGATTAAAATGTTTTTCCCCCCAAAACAACGACAACTGTAAGTGAAAGTTGAAATGAAATATATGGCCTAGCATCACTGTACAGGAGCTTTCCTGTTTAAAAAACCACCATCAGAGATGGAAGAAACCTAGGAAAGCTCATTTCTTTCTCTACAATCAACACAATTGCCTTTTACAAAAAGGATATTTCATCATTCATGACAGCAAGTTGTCACTTCCAGGGACAGCTTCCATATTACTCAGTGAGTATTTTTACAGCTTATTCACAAGTATTATTTGTATCAAAATGACGTGTAACTTGCAGCTAGGACAAATATGGAAACAATCTGATAGGCTATGGTATATTACATATGCATACTTTGGGGGGGGCACAGAGCTTTACTGTAGCACTTGTCTCTTTTGTGTTTCTTTATCTTTTTGTTGGTGATGGGGATTGAGGGGAGTGGGAAGATGTAGATGTTCAAGCCTCTCCTTCTTTACTATTTAATGCAAACCCAATATTAATACTATTTGTGTTTTCCTGAAAAATTTCAAAGTGAAAGGAATGGAAGCAGATCAACCAGACAACAACCTCATAAAGCAAAGAGGAAAGAAGAAGGTAAGATGGTTTCTAGGAAGGTCAGAATAATTTCAGACATTTGTCCAGCAGTCTGTAGAATACAGTTACTTTCATTTTGTGTATATGTGTGTGTTTCCTGGTAATGGGATGCAGAAGAGTCCGGTACCCTTAGAAATCACTGGCACTATGAAAAATTTCCTGGTCTGGGTCTATTTTCCAGAATAAAGGTCAAGGTGTTCCATCACCTGTATATTAAGGACACTCAGTGAGATTAGAGGAAGGGGCGTGAACAAACTGAGGGAACAAAACCATCTCATAGATAGCAATGTAAAGCACAGAATCATGAGCTTTTAGAACTGTGAGGGAACTAAGTAGTCATCTACACCAATCTAGTTTTTTGAAAACAAGTCAGAAAACTGAGGCCAAAAAGGATCTGTGTGAGATCACACAGGTAGTGGCAGAGCCCAGCCTAGAACTCAAGTCTCCTGACCCACAGCCCAGTACTCTTTTGTCATCCCTTGATCATGCTAATAAGATTCAGATCATAGTTTGTCTTCCGTGATATGTGCTGCATTTTTTTAAAAGCAAGAAGCGCATGTACTGATGTCCCTTTTCTGATCATTGCTGGTACAACATTTGATTCTTGTTAGACGGGGAAAGAGGGAATGTGATTTAGAGCTCCCATCATCTTTTTGAGAATTTTCCATCTAGTTAAAAACAAAAGGTTCATTCATTCAAGAAGCGATTTTCAAAAAATATAACAAAAGCCTTGTAGTAAAATATTCAAAACTAGTCTGATAAGTGTCTCAAGGATAAAGACCCAACTCAGGCTAACACAGGTAACAGAAAGGGTGACTAGTATACTAATTAGAATTTACTTTTCTTTCTACTGTCAATGTTAACAATTTATGTGAAATAAAGCTTCCTGCCTTCATTAACGTCAGTGAGCAAATGATAACTTGTTAAAATTTCCGTGAGTCTTTTATTTCACTCTAGGAATAAAGGCTGAATCTCATAACAGGTCTCAAAGTAGAGGGTCTTATTAAGGTAAACAGGTGCTTTATTTTCACAAAACAAACTATGTCAGGTTGTTGTTTTTCTTTTTCTTTATTCATTTTTTGCAATCTTTAAAATTTTTTAAACCTTTTAAGCTGTAGGTTAGATCTTGGTTCATGCAATTGCTATGGTTTGTCTTTGCTAAAGATATTAGCCCTCTTTGACTCTTTACACATAACATTATTTACTAATAATTATCCCCCAAAACTCCACGTCACAAAGTAGAAAAATACATCCTATGATCATGTGGTATTAAGAGATGAGGTTATGTCCATATGGCACAAAAATATAAAATTAACCTTGTAGTGTTTTCTCAATACCTCCAAGAGGCAGACTGCACAGCTATACTTCATGCCAATATAAAAATGAAAAAATTTAACTTTTATTCTCTATTTGTAAAAGTCATGTCTTGGAAATATTTTTCCCTTCTTAAGACTCAAATGGCATGCATAGCTCAAGAAATACGGTGACCCCAAAGCAAACATTCAGGCATTGAGATAGCAAGGCTCTCTGCTCTCTAAAGTCACAAGCAAAGAATATTTAGAAGTCAAGACTCCACAGACTTAAGAAATGTAGAAGCTAATAAGTTATTTGCTTGTCTTCAGGAACCTATCATTAATCTAATTTAGCTTAGTGAACTTTGCTTAGTATACTATTCCGAATAGATCATGTTTTAGAAGCAAGAGTTATCCATCCAAACCTCCAAACAAATTTTTCTACAACACTTGAAAAACCTGAGAGTGAACAAAAGTTATCTGGTCTAAGATAATTTAGGTTTCTAGGTTCCAGAAGTAAGTTTAAGACTGGAGATTTCTGCTATATTTCAAAACTATGGACTTTCAAGAATGCTCTTCCCTTCTTTTCAATTCCTAGCACCAACACAAGGGTTGATCCTGAATATGGCCTGGACCACAAGAAAGTGGAGGATATAACTCTGGGAATTGCTGTCTTTTACACATTTGTCAGAAAGCTCAAGGGTTGTACTGCTGAACTGAAAAAAGGCAGGGCTCAAGAAATAGAGGAGACAAGAAGCCTAAGTGAATGTTGGGGGGGGAGGCATTAAGCTATTTAGAAGTTAGTGAGTTTTCAAAGTGCTGTAGAGACCTAGAAAATCACAATGTATGGAAGGTTTGATTTCTACAATGAGTGGAGAGCCAGGTGTTGTGCAGCATGGGCTAAGGACAAATGAGGATTCAGAGTTCCTCAAAGCCCTAATTGTTCTCTTTTCAGGTATGATAGAATGGAAATGTATTTCAAAGCAATCAAATAGAACACTTTGTCACTAAAAAGAAAAAAAAATCACCAGGCTCATTAAGTACTAGTCACATAATGAATACCTAGTACAAACTCGAAGCAATCCTGCTTCCTTCCTCCCCCAGTTTTCTTGTGGCTATTGGTGGGTAAGTTCAGTTGATTAGGGCACAATACTAATGACCCAATGGTCAAAAGTATGATTTCTATTGTCAAAGGTTCTCTTCCCTCTTGGTTAACTGGCCTTTCTTTGTCCTATGGCTATAGACTAAACCCCCTGCAGCCACATTACAATTACATGCTCTTGGTCAGGATGCATATTTGTGCTAATTCCCTACTAGGGCTGAAAAAACACTTTGTAACTTGGTTCTTTTATTTCACTAAAAGTGAGTCAGCAGCATTAACTGTGTGGTGTGGGCCACTCCAGTAGTACCTGGGCAATCTTAAAAGATTATTGCTATAGGCAAACACAGTGAAGAAGGAGAGGTGTGCCTTGGCTTGGGCTGCTATAACAAAATACCATAGACTGGGTGGGTTAAACAACAGGAATTTATTTCTCACAGTCTTGGATGTTGTGATGTCCAAGATCAAGGTGCCAGTAGATTTGGTTTCTGATGAGAGCCCTTTTCCTGGCTTGTAGGCAGTGGCCTTCACCCAGTGTCCTTGTATGGCCAAGAGAGCTAGGAAGTTCTGGTCTTTCTTCCTCTTCTCATTAGGACACTAATTCCATCACGGGGGGTCTCCCATCAGACCTTATCTAAACCTAATTATCCCCCAAAGGCCCTGCCTCCAAATACCATCACACTGAGGGGAGTTGTGCTTCATGTATTGGGGTTGGGGACACAAACCTGCAGTCCATAACAATGTGCTAATGTGATTTCTCTGTAGCCATGTTTCCCAAAGGGTGATCTGCAGATCACCTGCATCAAAATCACCTGGAGGAGTTCCAGTTAAAATGCATATTCTTGGGCCCTCATCACCAGATCTACAGGAATGGCACAATTTCTAGGGGTGGAGCTTGGAGTTTCATTTTTAATAAATCCCCTTCCCTCAGGTGATTCTGATATATATTAAAGTTTGAGAATCACTGGCTAGAGCAGTAGTTCTTAACTAAGAAGTAGCCATCAGAATCCCCAAGGAGTTTTATTAGAATGCACATGCCTGGGAATTCCCTGGCGGTCCAGTGGTTAGAATTCCGCGCTCTCACTGCTGAGGGCCCAGGTTCGGTCCCTGGTTGGGGAACTAAGATCCCAAAAGCTGCGAGGCATGGCCAAAAATTTAAAAAAACCAAACTCATACTGCTGTTCCCATTAAGGGCATTCAATAAAAAAACATTTATTAAAAAAAAAAAAAAAAAGAATGCACATGCCTGTCCTACAGCCCCAAGTGTACTGAGTCAAGATCTCTTCTGAGGATAGACCTGAGCATCTGTGGCAGTGATAGTAGAAGATAGCTAATGTGATGCTAGTAAACCAGACATTGCCCTAAACCCTTTAAATGCACTACTTCATTTAATCCCCACAATAACCCTTTGAGGTAGGTACTATTATGCCTCATTGTGCATGAATGGTAACTGGAGTGGGATCACAGAAGTTAGGTGACTTACCCAGAATCACACAGCTAGTAAGCGGTGATTCTGCGATGGTACATTCCTGGAGATTTATTTCAAGGCCACCACATTTTAAAAGTGCTCTGATCCTCTCACATGACAAAGCTTAAAAAACCTGGAAGGATGCTGTCCTTCCCTTCACTGTGTTCAGAACTGAGGAGCTATTTTTCAACAACCTAATAAGGATTAACCCACAAATGAAGAGAAAAACAACTCAAAATAGAAGAAGTGCACAAGGTTCTTAGTCAAGTACTTTTAGTCCTACTCAAGAGGGAAAAAAAGAGCAGTGAGAAAATTGCTTTTAGAATTAAGAAAGGAAAAAAGCTTGGACTCAGACTCTAGAATTTTCCAAAGAAGAAGTGGGAGGCCCATCACAAACAACAAAATGTTTGGGTTCAAATTAAAGCATTAAAAATGAATGCCTACACGATAACTAAGATGCTTGACTTTACAGCCCAAAGAAAATTCTCGTGGGTGTTCAGATAAGTTGCTTGTGACCTGACAGCTGGCTAGTGCAGGAGATGAAATTTCACAGTCCTAACAGTTTAGTTTAGTAGCAATAATTTAAGAACTGGGAGGAGCCACATACACTGCAAATTTAAGCAACATCTCTCAAAATACTGACCTAAGAAACTTGTTTATTGAAACTTAGGGTGGGGTGTGGGGAGAAGGGGTATGCTAAAGGAAGAATAATCTACTGGGGAGATTTGGAGGGAGGTGTCAAAAAAGCAAGAGGGAAAAAATGTGCACTAATATCTCCATTAGCCACTTTTCTCAAATTAGGGCTCACTCTATGATGCTTTCAGCTCCATTTGTGTCAGAATCTCTCTCCCCCTCCCAACTTCCAAAAACCCTCTGATGTGCAGCACTTCTAATTAATCTGCCAAATTATCTCAGTCTACTGTTCTGCCAGTTTCAGTTATACCCTATAACACATACAGCCACAAAACGCCAATAGAAAGACAAAGCAAAACACGTTTATATCACCTCTAACCATATTCAGGATCGATGTATCGATTAAACCTCACCGTGACCTCCACAGTGGAAGGTTGCCCTGCCACTAGTCCATTTTATTATTTTATTCCCCCTTTTTGGTCTCTCATTTTACATGTCATCACTGTAATCCTTCTTCCACTGTGTCACTTCCTATATAAACATCCATGTTTTGTCATAGCTTCTACATTTGAACAACCATTTATTTTATAGACACTTCAAGTAAAATACATGGTCCTGCAAGGAATATTACCGTTGCACCTCAGGCCTGCATACTTTACGATGTCAACAAGAGAGATCCATTAATTTACAGTTTTGTGTTCAGTAGGGGAGCCATATAATATTCTACATATACTTAGTTCTCCTGAATGTAGCTTAATCAGTATGGCACTTCAGGTAACCTGAAATACTGAAGGCAACTTAAAAGTAGGATTATCAGACCAAGAAATTTTATGTCCACCAACGGGAGTTTGCTTTGGAGGCTTCAGAAGGTATATATATTTAGAAGACTATATATTTAGAAGACTATAGTAAAGTCAATGATAGGAAAGAGTCAAACTGATGTGTATTAAAGGTACAGACAGAGAGAGAAGTCTGTGCTGTGGACCCTAAGGCAGGGACTTCCAAGTTTTAATCCTTGCCTGCCAACCTTAAGCACTACAATGGTTTCAACGATATTTTCTACCTCCAAGTGTCATTAGACATTTATAAGCCAAATGCCTCACATAGGAAAACCTGCAATGCCACCTTGAACCAACCAGTGACCTTCTCTGTGTTCAGTTTTGGCACCTGCCAAAGTGGGGTGGGCACTTAAACTACTTGCCTTTTGGGTATCTTAGTACCATGCTCTGGTTTATCTCAAAGGGCTCTTCAGAGGCTCAAATGAAATATTCAATATATAAAGGCTACATCAGTTTTAAAGTGCGATACAAATGTAAAGGTGTTTTAAATTATGCATCTCTAAGTATAACTAAGAACTTGCATGGGCTCTCCAAAACAAAGCAAATGGGCTTCTGGGCTTTGATTTCCAATTAGTCCCAGGACATATGATTTTACTTTGTTCTAATTTTCATAAGCAAAAAGAGCAAAAGGTTCAAATTATGATCTTTATTAAGAAATGCTGGGCACATATGTGATTAGGACAATTTTTTCACTGATACATGGGCCTCCTGAATAGCTTTTACTGTAAAGACTAATAAAAATAATGGGAGAGTTAAAACAGCAAAATTAGATTAAATTTCAATCTATATTCTTCAATGTATTTTGAGGGGCAGAAATACTTTCCTATATGCTTCTAATCTCTTTACATGGTTTATAGACCAGCTATTAGTTAATAGGTTTTGTCATGTGATTAATATTTAGGTGTTTGAAAATTCATGTGCTGCATGCTCATGTGTATGTAGCAAGGGGCTGAATCTTCATATTAACCTCAGGAACACTGGGATCAAAAAGCGAGTCCAGAATCCTATTTGCACAAAGGACCCTAGCTAGAGCCTCTCTAGATCCCCAAGAGAAACACTGCAGAAGGCATTATTTCAGCAAAGGAACATCCATTAACAACTCAATAGGTGCCACACTGCACTAAATTGCTGGGAACACAGAGATGAAAAACAGACGCCCTTTGAGAGTTCATGCATTCTAAAATAGAGAAACAATGGTCAACTCCCTTATATTCCAGAATGAAGAATGGAAGGTATAATAAAAACATCCAAATTCTTCCTAGGCTGGTGGTAGGGGTATCAGTACCCTGGGAAGACAGGGAATTTAAAGAATATACTTGATTTTTTTTATTCAAGTATACCACTTTCTGCCTAAATAATACTACATTGGGGCACTCTTTATTTTAAAATGTCTTTTCAAGGCTTGCACACTCTGCCACTATTTACACAACTAAAAAAGCAAACTAGGCCGACAGCAACCATACCAGCTGCTATGGTTTAATGGACAAAAATACTTGAATTTAATTAAAGCAAACACAACGAAGGTTTACATACTATTGACTACCAAATTGCTTTGGCATATCCAACTAGCCCACATGATGGACCCCTAAAACCAATCTTAAATGGGGAGCAAATAGTGACTTAAAATGTGTGTGCATAAAAAAGATAGAACCAGCATGAGTTTGATTTTCCATTTATATTAAGAGTTGGTATATTTTCTACCAACTTGGTGAACAGCCGTAAGTAATCTTACGGCTTCTTCATATATATATCCCCCAATCCATATGTGGATGTAGAGTATATCCACAGCTTTGTGCAATCAACACTACAATCAATCGTAAACATTTTTATCTCTCCAAAAAGAACCTCCATACCAATTAACAATTACTCCCCATTGACCCAACTCCATGCTCCAACACCAGCCCTAGGCAAGCACTAATCTTCTTATTATCTCTGTTGATTTTCCTATTCTGAGCATTTCATATAAAAGAATCATATAATATGTGGCTTTCTGTGTCTGGTTTCCTTCATTTAGCATAATGTTTTCAAAGCTCACCCATTTTGTACCAGGTATCAGTATTTCATTCCTTTCTTATTAACAAATAATATTCCATTATAAGTATATACTACCATTTGTCTATCCACTCATAAGCTGATGGACATTTGGGTCATTTCTACTTTTTAGCTACTGTGAGTAATCTTACAACTTCTTAAATCAGTTTCTAATTTAATGTGCACATCACTAAGCACCAGTCCAGATAATAAAACACACTATTTTTGCAGTCTGATCATTCCCCAATTCTTTCCCAGGTCACCAAAATCGACAAAACATGTAGGGAAAAACTGGACAATAGGTCTTCAATAGACACATAATAGATACTTAAATATTTGCTGACTCAGTGAATTAATGAATGGGAGAAATCTTTCCTTCAATCCCTGCTTCTCCTTTCAATCAAATCCCTACCAGTGGCAGATTGGGATTGACATATACACACTAATATGTATAAAATAGATAACTAATAAGAACCTGCTGTATAAAAAAATAAATAAAATTTTAAAAACAGAAGCTGCTGTATAAAATAAATAAATAAAATACAAAAAAATTGAAAAAAAAATCCCTACCAGTGCCATGGTATTGTGTCCTGGAACGCTGAAGCTGCAAAAGATCATGGAGCCCAAGATTCGTCCAAGTGTGGTTCAAGAACCACATGTATCAGAACCACCAAAGGAGCTTGTTAAGAATAACTATTTCTTCTCCCACACACACAGTGAATCCAATTCACAGAGGATATAATTCACAGGGAATCTATAGTAAATCATGTGAGTGAGGCCACAGGAAGCCACCTTTGTAACAAACACCCCAGGTAATTCCAATGCATACTAAAATTTGATAATTATTGATCTAATTGAACCTTCCCATTCTATAGAGGCAGGAATTTAGGACTAGTATAGGGAACTGACATGTGCAGGGTCACAGTACGGTAGAGGTAGAGTCACGGGGATCTGAGGTTATGAATCCCAGTATAGCACTTTCCGTTACCTCAGGTATCCTCCTTTATCACATTGCCATGTTTTCCCTGTGAACATACACTTCCCTCACAGACTTGCTCGATAACTGTCAGCGTCTGACACATCTTAAGTGCTCAACAAATAGTAGCTCTCACTTTTTCTTAAGTTTGGTCCTATATGAACTAGATAACAAAAAGGTCTCCTATTTTGGCAGTGTTTTCTAATAGTATACAGTAAAAATTATAAGGCCCAAGAAGAGAATAACAGACCCAGGAGGAAGGTCTCTGTGGTTCCTGACCCAAATATTGAAAAAGACCCTAACTGGAAAACTGTCTCCAACCATAGGCCCCATCTGCTTTGGTGGCTAAAGAAACTCTGTAGTGACATTTCCTATCCATGGATGTGAAACCCCTCTGTACACCCACTGTGATCTATTTAAAGGAGCCAGGTCTTTTTAGAAAACAGTTTCTGCCAAGTTTTCTATCTGAGGGAAATCACAAAGTAGGAGAACTTCAGCCATGACTAAAAGGTAGTGGACATTTTTCTAAATGAAAGTTTATATACCTATCAAAAAGATAGACTCAGTGCAAAACCATTATCACGAAACAGAAAACAAAATCACAGAAGTGGTGGTTTGTTATAATGAATGAAACAAAAGAGGTGAATAAAGAAAAAGTTCATAATATCTCCTACCCCCTTCCAATCTCCCCTTGGCAAAAATGTATGAATTTGCAATCAATTCTTTGCCACTTTTTTCTATCCTTATATAAACCATACCTTGTATACCACACAAAGACACACACACACACGATATACTTTAACAGACTCATACCTTACTCATTTCTCTATACCATAACTTTTTGAAAATTATTTTTTTCAAATTAAGAGTTACACAGTACTGTAAGACATATTAACATAAAACAGCAGTCCTCTGGCCCTCCCACTCCTGAGTCCTTCCTAAAGACAACTTCCAACTTTTCAAGCTGTTTCTTCTGTTCTTTATCTCCATGTTTACAAATAATATGCTCATATTTCTATTTATTAGCTAATTTTATATATTACCTATTGAGTTCTTAATATGGAAAATAACCAGTTATGCTCTCAGTTCTTCAAATATAGATTTGCCACAATTTTACACTATTACGAATATCCACTTCTGAGTGAAATGGTGTATTATGATTTCATTTCCTTTCTTGTACAACTTTTTGTTTTCCCTGAAATTAACAATTGTCTCATTTTTACTTGAGAGAGCTTTCATTTTACTTCTATTTTCTATCTAAAGTAACAGAGAGTGTCATCTGTTGAGAGTGAGTGGGGAGGTAGTTGAAAAAGAAGTCTGAAATGACCAGTTTGGAGCTCGAGGGAAAGAGGTCATTAGTAAACACAGAAGAATATCTAGGCAACACTGAGGGTTCAAATGAGGTTAGAGATCATGAATTTATAAATGATACCAGTCTACACAGCTGTGTGATTTTTTTTTCCAGCTGTGCTCAGTTGTAAGAATGGAGGCAACGGCTGAGTTTCAACCCAGAAGGATTCAATGGAACAGAAGGAAGGACAATGGAACAAGAAGTTGAAGATATTAGAAAACAGAAGTCAGATGAAAACTCATTCAACTTACTTCCACCAAACCCTCAACCCATATATATCCATATTCATCTTTCTCCCTCATTAAAATGGGGGAAAAATCCTTCTTATTGTTGAATGTCAACCTCTCCACCTATGAGGAAAAAAGGAGGACATGAGATTCCTAAACACGGGATCCCGTGGAATTATTCACTTTGAATAAAACATTCATTAGGAAGTTAAATGAGTATCAGAAGGGAGGAAGAGAAGGAGAAGGAGACACACTCACATGCAAGTATAGAGCTAAAAAGTCAAGTCTGACAGCGAAGTGAATGGCAAGAAAATCTACCTGAATGGGGGAATGCAACTTGAGATGAGCGGTGAATATTTGGAATAGTTACTATGGGAAACAGATAGGAGAGAAAGCTGAATAGGTACATGTAATAAGTCTTCCTACTGGGGGGCATCAAGATGGCTGAGTAGGAGGACACCAAGCTCAACTCCCCTCATGAACACATCAAAAGTACAACTACATATAGAATAACTCTCACTGGAATTGACTTGAAGACTAGCAGAATGGCTCTTTTTACAACCAAGCTATAAAAGAGAGAACCACACACAGTCTGGTAGGAAGGGAGGAGACATGACCTAGTCAGGACCCACACTCCTTGCGAGGGACTCAGAGAAGAGGGGGATATCACAGGCTCAAGAACCCTCCCTAGGGAGCAAGAGGTTCAAGCCATGTATTAGGTACCCCAGCCCTGAGGCCCAATACCAGCAAGATGAGCTCCATTAGCTGTTTTGAAAACCAATGGGGCTTACCAGAGGGCTATAAGAAACCAAGACTCCGCTCTTGAAGAATGTGCAAGACTTGCTTGTTCCCAGTCACAGCATGGAGGCAGCAGACTGAAAATGGCCTCAGGCTCTGACTGGCTTCTGGGACCATGCCAGAGTGTACCAGAGCCTGCACCAAGCACCTGCTCCAGTGCCTCTTGTTCCAGTGCTGCTCTCAACTAGAGTGGAGGCTGATGTTGCCAAGGAGAATGCACACACTTAGAGGGAATGGAAGCAGCTCAGACCTGACCTTCAGGGCTTCTTCTCCAGCACCTTGGGTCCCACCTCTGCCCCCAGAGGACTGTGACTGCCACTGAGCAGAGAATAACTGGTTCACACCTGTCTCTGGCTCTAGTCACTCCATCTCCAGCCCTACCTCCCACCAAGTTGGAAGCTGCCAGCACACCCCAGGGGAAGACCCATGTTCATTTCAGACCCATGCTCATTTCAGATCCAGCTCTCCCACCAAAGCCACTGGGCACACGCAGACTGCACAGAGATGCTCCCACAAAAGGACACTCCTTCAAGATGGGGATAAGTAACTCTTTCACCTAATTTCATAGAAACAAAGTTAAACAAAATTAGAAGACATAGGAATACGTTTCAAATGAAAGAATGAGGGAAAAAAACTGAAAAAATTCCCTAATGAAACAGAGGCAAATAATTGACCTGATAAGCAGTTCAAAGAATTAGTAATAAAAATGCTAACTGAACTTGGGAAAAGAATAGATGAACACAGTGAGAATTTTAACAAGGAACTAGAAAATATAAAAAAGAATCAGTAAGACCTGAAGAATACAATAACTGAAATGAAAAATGCACTAGAAGGAATTAAAGACTAGGGGATACAGAAGAACACACAAGTGATCTGGAAGATAGAATAATGGAAATCACCCAATCAGAACAGCAAAAAGAAAAACTAATTTAAAAGAATGAGGATAGTTTACAGAACCTCTGAGACAACATCAAGCATACTAACATTTGCATTATAAGGGTCTCAGAAGGAGAAGAGGGAAAATTAGAGAAAATGTATTTGATGGAATTATGGTTGAAAACTTTTCTAACCTTAAGAAGGAAAGAGATATCCAGGTACAAGAAGTACAGAGAGTTCCAAACAAGATGAACCCAAAGAGACCCACATCAAGAAATATCATGATTAAAATACAAGAGCAAAAGTTAAAACAGAGGACTTTAAAGGCAGCAAGAGAAAAACAAAGGGTCACATACAAGGGAACCCCCATAAGGCTATGAGCTAATTTTTCTGCAGAAATGTTGCAGGCCAGAAGGGGGTAGCATAACATATTTAAAGTGATGGAAGGAAAAAACGTATAACCTAGGATACTCTACCCAGCAAGGTTATTATTCAGAATTGAGGGAGAGATAAAGAGCTTAGCAGACAAGCAAAAACTAAAAGTTGATCAATACTAAACTGACCTCACAGGAAGTGTTAAACAGTCTTCTTTAAGTGAAAAATAAAAGACAATAACAAGAAATAAATTGTAGGAAGGGAAAAGTCACACTGGTAAAGGCAAATATATAGTAAAGGCAGTGGATCAACTACTTAAACAAGATATTATGAAGGTTAGCATGGCACAGGGATATCGGCTCGGTGCTTTGTGACCACCTGGAGGGGTGGGATTGGGAGGGTGGGAGGGAGGGAGACGCAAGAGGGAAGAGATATGGGAACATATGTATATGTATAACTGATTCACTTTGTTATAAAGCAGAAACTAACACACCATTGTAAAGCAATTATACCCCAATAAAGATGTTAAAAAAAGATATTATGAAGGTTAAAAGACAAAAAAATATAAAAGCAACTATAACTACAATAAACAGTTAAGGAATAAGCATGAAGATGAAAAATATGACCCCCAGAACACAAAACATGGGGGATGAGAAGTGAAAATGCAGATCTTTTAAAATGTGTTTAAACTGATAGTCATTTTAGTTCAAAACTGAGATTCATCTTAGTTCAAAACAAATAGATACAGTTATAGGTCAACAAATACGAACTCCATGATAATCACAAGTCAAAAACCTACAATATAGAATGGATAAACAACAAGGTCCTACTATACAGCACAGAACTATATTCAATATCCTATGATAAACCATAATGGAAAAGAGTATAAAAATATATATATACTTTTTTTACATTCTTTTCAGTTTTATATATATATATATATATATATATATATATATATATATATATAACTGAATCACTTTGCTGTACAGAAGAAATTAATACAACATTGTAAGTCAACTATACTTCAATTAAAAAATACTGGTTAAAAAAACCTACAATAGATACGAAAAAACTAGACAGAAAGGAACACAAATATGATACTAAAGAAAGTCATCAAACCACAAGGAAAGAGACTAAAGGAAGAAAAGAGAAAAAACACAAAATCAGAAAACAAGTAACAAAATGGCAATAAGTACGTACCTATCAATAATCATTTTAAACGTCAATGGACAAAATACTCCAATCAACAGACATAGGTTGTCAGATTGAATAAAAAAATCAAGACCCAACCATATGCTGGCTACAAGAGACTCACTTCAGAGATAAAGTCACACACAGGATGGAAAAATTACTCCATGCAAATAGGAATGAAGAGAAATATGGGGTAGCAATACTCATCTCAGACTAGGCAGACTTTTTTAAAAGTCTATAATAAAAGACAAAGGGCATTATATAATGAAAAAGGGATAAAAACAAGAAGTGAATATAACATTTGTAAACATACATGCACCTAATATATCAGCACCTAAATATATAAAGCAAATATTAACAGACATAAAGGGAAAATTGACAGTAATACAATAATAATAAGGGACTTTAATACTCCACATACATCAATGGGCACATCATCCAGACAGAAAGTCAATACGGAAACAGTGGCCTTAAATGACACATTAGACCAGTTGGACATAATAGATATCTAAAGGACATTCCATCCAAAAATAGCAGAATACTCATTCTTTTCAAGAGCACATGGAATGTTCTCCAGGATAGATCACAGGCTAAGCCACAAAAGAAGGCTCAACAAATTTAAGGAGATAGGAATTATATCAAATATCTTTTCCAACCACAATATTGCAAAACTAAAAATCAATTACAGGAGGAGACTAAACAACATGCTACTAAAAAAGAAATGGGTCAATGAAGAAGGCAACAGGCAATCATAAAATGCCCTGAGACAAGTGAAAATTAAAACACAACTTGCCAAAATCGTTTGGAATCAGCAAAAGCAGTTCTAAGAGTGAAGTTTATAGGATACAGGCCTACCTCAGAAAGAAGAAAAATCTCACATAAAAAACCAAACCTATCATCTAAAAACATTAGAGAAAGAACAAAGCCCAAAGTCTTCAGAAGGAAGGAACTAATAAAGATCAGAGAGTAAATAAATAAGACAGAGACCAAAAAAAAAAAAAAAATAGGAACAGGAAAGATAATGAAACCAAGAGCTAGTTTTTTTTTTTAAAGATTAAAAAAATTGATAAGCCTTTAGCCAGGCTCATTAAGAAAATAAGAGAAAGGAGGCAAATAAAATAAGAAATGAAAGAGGGAAAATTACAACTAATATCACAGAAATACAATCAATCATAAGGGAATACTATGAACAGTTCTATGCGAACTGTTGACAACCTAGAAGAAATTCATAATTTGACAACCTAGAAGAAATGAATAAATTACTGGAAACATACAATCTTCCAGGTCTGAATCAGGAAGAAATAGATAACCTGAACAGACCAATTACTAGTATTGAAATTTAATCAGTAATCCAAATACTCCCAACAAACAGAAGTCCAGGACCATATGGCTTCACTGGGGAGTTCTACCAAACATACAAAAAAATTATACCTATCTTTCCAAAAGTATTCCAAAAAAATTGTAGAGGAAGGCACATTCCCAAATTCTTTCTATGAGGCCACCATTATCCTGATACAAAAACCAGACAAAGACTCTCCAAAAAAAGAAAATTACAGGCCAACATCTCTAATGAATATACATGCAAAAATCCTCTACCAAATACTAGCAAACTAAATTCAACAATATATAAAAAGAATCATATTCCATGATCAAGTGGTATTTATTCCAGGGATGCAAGGATGGTTCAATATCCACAAATCAATCAATGTGATACACTACATTAACAAAAGGAAGAACAAAAATCACATAATCATCTCAATAGACGCAGAAAAAGCATTTGACAAAATTCAACATATATTTATGTTAAAACTCTCAACAAAGGTGGCATAGAGGGAACATAGCTCAACATAATAAAGGCCATTTATGACAAACCCACAACTAACATCATACTCAATGGTGAAAAACTGAAAGCTTTTCCTCAAATCAGGAACAAGACAAGGATGCCCACTCTCACTACTTCTATTTAACATAGTATTGGATGTCCTACCCACAGAAATCAAACAAGCAAAAAGAAATAAAAGGCATCCACATTGGAAGAGAAGAAGTAAAACTGTCACTATTTGTAGATGACATCATACTATATGTAGAAAACCTTAAAGTCTCTGCCAAGAAAAAGTAAAGAATTAATTCAGTAAAGTTGCAAGGTACAAGATTAATATACATAAATATGTTGCTTTTCTATACACTAATAATGAATTATTGGAAAGAGAAAGAAAATAATCCCATTTACAATTACAACAAAAAGAATAAAATACCTAGGAATAAACTTAACCAAGGAGGTGAAAGACCTATACTCTGAAAACTCTAAGACATTGATGGAGGAAATTGAAGACAATACAAATAAGCAGAAAGATATCCTGTGTTCATGGATTGGAAGAATTACTATTGTTAAAATGTCCATACTATCCAAAACAATCTACAAATTTAATGAAGTCCCTATAAAAAACCCATGACACTTTTCATATAACTAGAATAACCCTAAAATTTGTATGGAACCAAAAAGACCCCAAATAGCCAAAGCAATCTTGAGAAAAACGAACAAAGCTGGAGGTATCATGCCCTCTGACTTCAGACTATACTACATAGATACAGTAATTAAAACAGTAAGGTACTGGCACAAAAACAGACACATAGATCAATGGAACAGACAAGAGAGCACAGAAATAAACCCATGCACATATCATCAATTACCTACGGCAAAGGAGGCAAGAATATACAATGGGGAAAAGACAGTCTCTTCAATAAGTGGTGCTGGGAAAACTGGACAGCTACCAGTAAAAGAATGAGATTAGAACATTTTCTTACACCATATACAAAAATAAACTCAAATGGATTAAAGATCCTAATGTAGGACTGGAAACCATAAAATACCTAGAAGAAAACATAGGCAATATACTCTTTGATAAAAGGCTTAGCAATATTTTGGGGATATGTCTCCCCAGGTAAGGGAAACAAAATAAACAAATGGGAGCTAATTAAAATTAAAAGCTTTTGCATAGCAAAGGGAATCATTAAAGAAATGAAAAGACAACCTACTGAATCAGAGAAGATATCTGTAAATGATATGTCTGATAAGGGGTTAATATCCAAAATATATAAAGAGCATATACAACTCAATATCAGAAAAACAAATAAATCAATTAAAAAATGGGCATTTTCCCTGAATAGGCATTTTTCCAAATACAACATACAGATATCTAACAGGTACATGAAAACATGCTCAATATCTAATCATCAGGAAAATGCAAATCAAAACCACATTGGGAAATCTCCTCACACCTGTCAGAATGCTTATCATTAAAAAAGATGACAAATAATAAATGTTGGTGAGGTTATAGAGAAAATGGAACTTTAGTACACTATTGGTAGGAATATAAATTGGTACAGCCACTATGGAAAACAGTATGGCAGTTCCTCAAAAAGTTAAAAATAGAACTACCATATGATCCAGCAATTCCACTTCTGGGTATATATCTGAAGAAAACAAAAATACTAATTTGAAAAGATATATGCACCCCGATGTTCATAGCAACATTATTTACAATAGCTAAGATATGGAAGCAATGTTAAGTGTTCATCAACAAATGAATGGATAAAGAAATGCAGTATATATATGTAATGGAATATTACTCAGCCATAAAAAGAATAAAATTTTGCCATTTGCAACAACATGGATGGACCTGTAAGTTATTATGCTTAGTGAAATAAGTCAGACAAAGAAAAATACTGCATGATATCACAGGTAGAATATAAAAAACAAACAAACGAATATAAAAAAGCAGAAAGAGACTCACTGAAACAGAACTAGTGCTTACCAGTGGGGAGAGTGGTGGTGGGAGGGGCAAGGTAGGGGAAAGGGATTAAGAGGTATAAACTTTTAGGTATAAAATAAGATACAAGGATGTAATGCACAGCACAGGGAATATAGTCAGTCTTTTATAATAACTTTAAATGGAGTATAATCTATAAAAATATCAAATTACTATGTTGTACACCTGAAAGTAATATAATACTGTAAATCAGCTATACATCAATAAAAACTTTAAAGTCTTCCTAGCAGCTCTGAAAGTCCCAGCTTAGGTTGTATACCATGCATTGGTTGTGACACTGGTCCTGATGAACTTGTGATTTTTTTTTCTAGAGGAGTTCAGCCATAGATATTGGGGCATAGAAATTGATGGTTAGATTGATCCAAGAATGAGGCGTGTTCTGGGCAGATTTAATGACAAGATGATTCTAGAGTTAGATAAGGCTAGCAAGAGGAACATACTACAAGGCTTAGGCTGGATAAGAAAGGAAGCAATATCACAAAGGAGTTAACAAGACTTCTCACTAGGCTCAACTTGGAAATAATTATACATACTAGGCTTTAAAGCAAACGTTTCAGGGGTGTTCCCATTATGCCTTTCAGTTGCAAAATACAATTATCTTCCTATCAACAGACTACAAGTACCACCTTCAAATAATAAATGGGCTTTTTGATTAATATGTACCATGGTACCAATGCCTTAGATTACTTTAAAAAATACAAAATCAAAGAGTTGAGAGGGCTATGTCCATTACTCAATCTGAAGCATTAATTCAATTTTTAATATCATGTATCTTTGTCATTATAGAAGTAACATATCCTAATTGTAGAAAATTTGAAAGCTACACAAAGGAACTAAAAAAATAACCTGTTACAACAGCATGCAAGAAAAATAAAATAACTACCTTAGCATATATATGTATATATACTTTTGTATCATGTTTAAATGCATGGGTTCTGGAGCTAGACTGGCTAGTTTCTCATCCCAGAACAGTCATTTCAATAGCTTTGTGAGTTTTTAGGCAAATTACTGAACTTCTGTGTCTGTTTCATCTTCTTAAAACACAAATAAAAATGCTGCCTACCTTCCGATGAGATAGGTTATGAGAAAGTGATTTTATATACAGCACTTAGAACAATGCCCAGAATATAATAAGTCCCTAGTAGAGGTTAGCTATCATTACTGTGTGTATATAAGAGATTTTTCCTCATAGTCCTTGGTTCAAACTCAGTGTCAGAACCACCCATTTAAAAGGATATCAAATAAGAACCAGAGAGTAGACATCAGGGAAATGGACATTTTTGTATCCTAGAAAGCTGAAGGTAGATATTTTGTCCAGGGACATCTCGGTACTGATCTGGCTCTTTCCCCAGTTCAGGATTTGGCCTTGCTAATGCTGAGTATGGTTCAAGAACCAGTGGAGCCTATTAGTGCTAAACACCCCTTAAATGGAAGTACAAAGCTTGTTAGTACAAGCTTTTTTTTCCAGAATGGTGACTAGACTATGAGTATAAAAAACTAATGTTGCAGGGGAGAAAAATCAGCTATATTTTTGAGTCTGGCAGGACTGTTCCCTGTATAGATAGTGGTACTGGCAGCTGTAAATCTATAGGGAACTAGGGACCAGCTTAAGTCCATGCTAAGATACGCTGCATCTGTTCCCATCTTATGAGGCTTTCTCCTTGTCTAATTAAATTAGGATATTACAAAGTGTGCTCCTTTCCCCACCAATCCATAACTCACCAGAATTAATGTAGGTGGTATCAGAAGTGGGATGTGAAATACTACAATAACTGTAGGTTTGCATTTATAATATAAAAAAATAAGAGTCCAAATAACACAATTATTTGGGTGTGGTTAGCTGATGGAAAGTCGTATTTCAGAGTAAAAGTAGACCTTTATCTGTCATATATTGCAATTACTTATCCCAATTTATCTTTACCTGTTATTGTATGTTTTACACATACACATTTTCAATGTTAAGGAAAATGATGTATTGATTTTTCTTGACTTCTCTTTCTTTTTATTATTAGGAACTCTTTCCAATTTTATTTTATTCAAGTTATTATATGCTTTCCTTTTGTCCACCTTTATTACTTGAATCCTTCTGAAATTTGCATCTAACTTTGACTAGCTTATTGTGTAAATGATAGAAGAATAACTACCATCATGCACCAAGCATTTGAGTGTTGTGTAC
This sequence comes from Tursiops truncatus, assembly GCF_011762595.2. Lineage (NCBI taxonomy): Eukaryota > Metazoa > Chordata > Mammalia > Artiodactyla > Delphinidae > Tursiops > Tursiops truncatus. The sequence goes on from NC_047055.1 coordinate 40,786,457, forward strand.
TGAGTATTTTACCTGCATTATATATGCTTTTATCATTCTCACTGTAAATACAAACAATAATTAAAAACACAAACATTTTTAAAAGAAAAACCCCAAATCCCTCCACCAATGATTAACATTTTGGTGAACAATTTTCTATACATTTTCATGTTTATATGCACATGTAGCTATATAGAAATACATAGAAATATGCAGAAATTGAATTATTCTGCTTTGTAATCTACCTTTTCCATTAAATTGTATATATAGATATACTGCCATATCAATAAATGTAGGTCTACATTATCCTTAATTTGTATGTACTAATTGGCTAAATTGACACATCCCGATTTACCTAGTCAATCCACTAGTATAGCCAGTTAGGTTGCTTCCAAAGCTTTGTTACTATAAACAAAGTAAGCAAAAAAATAATGTTATCAAGCATTCTTGTATATATATCTTTTAGCATTTGCATTTATGTTCTAACAAAAAATTCTTAGTAAAATCGTTAGCTCATAGAAGGTATGTACTTTTCACATTTTTATACAGATTGATAAATAACCCTCTGGAAATGTACCAGTTTAAACAGTACATTAGATAATCCATATCCTCACACTGTGTTTGGTAAATCTCATAAATCTTCTCTAATCTGATAGGTGAAAACTATTAGTTTTTATTTTCAAAGTGAGTTTGTCTGTTGGTATTCTTTCTGTTATGAATATTATGCTCATAACTTTTCACCATTTTCCTGTTAGGACATTTACTTTGTAGTTGATGTGTAGGATCTTTATATATTGCGAATATCTAATCTTTGTTATATGTCAGATATTTTTTCCTAGTTTGTTGTTTTTTCAAACTTGATTACAGTACTTTTTTGGCCAGATAGTGGTTTTGAAGGTAAAATTTATTTATCTTTCCCTTTAAGCCATCAGTCTTCATAAAGTGATTAGAAAATCTTCCTTAATCTCAAAACTGTAAAAATATTATAAATGTTAAATTATAATATATAAACTTTAAAATAATATATTCTCAAGTACATTTATAGTTTAATTTTTTTTACATTTAAATCTTTGACCCAGCTGGGACTTTGATTTAAATGGTGAGTATAGATGTAGCTTTATTAAACTTCCCGTCAAGAGACTAGCCCTGTTGTCCTAACCACATTTACTGAAAAATCTGTCTTTTCTCCCAACCCATGGGTTTGAAATGCCTCTTTATCATATCTTAAAATCCATAGTCTATTTGGAAATAGTTTACTATTTCCAAAGAAACAGACACTGCTCCATTACATTGATTTGTCTGTTCCAACACAAGTACCACAATATTTTTCTAATTTCCAGTACAATTTATATTTTATATGCAGAATGGAAAGTTCCTTATAATTCTTCTTCAGAATTTCATCTGGATATTTTTGGGAGGTGTTTCATGTGATGTACATATCTCATTTTTCCCTCAAATAGAGTCAAAGTGATTCCTGTAATGTTACTATCTGATTTGTGTTCTAAGAGGAAAGGAAAGTGGCAGCACTATGGCACTGGGGACTGTGAATAAGTCTGCATAAACCCATGAAATCAGTTGCCTCTGTAAATACGTTTCTAGGTGGAAATAAATGTGGAGAACCATTATTGCATAACAGCACTGTTCAATAGAACTTTCCACACTAATAGGAATGCTCTATAGTTGAACTTTCCAATACAGTAATCATTAGTCACATGTGGCTTTTGCGAACCTGAAATGTCACTAGTGTGACTGAAGAACTGAACTTTTAGTTTTATTTAATTGGAATCTATTTAAATTTATACAATCACATGTTTATTGGAAAGCACTTCTAGAGCAGAACTATTTTAAAAATCACTTCCCTAGGGAGACGCAAGAGGGAGGAGATATGGGGATATATGTATATGTATAGCTGATTCCCTTTGTTATAAAGCAGAAAGTAACACACCACTGTAAAGCAATTATACTCCAATAAAGATGTTAAAAAAATAATAAACACTAACAAAAAAATCACTTCCCTATTATACTGCTTCATAGCATTATTGGCTGATAACAAATTTGGTAATTTCCTATTTAACCTGTACCTATCATTTTGATAGAGATTTTCAGTAAAATATTAAGGCTAACATTGAGATGTCAATGGCAACTCAATTAACTAAATATGTAGTGTATGCTCCCTGTATTCATGGCACTCTGCAGAATCAGAGGCAGATTAGATAACCTTCAAGAAGTTTAAACTTTAGTAGAGGAGATAAAGTGATAAATAACAATAACGGTTTTAAAACAAGGCAACTATCATAAAAGAGGAATCACCAACGTGTCAAGAGAGTTCTAAGAAGGGAGAAATTATTTTGGCTATGGAGCATGAGAGAGAAATTGGGGAGGGCTGCATGGAAGAGGTGGCACTTAAGCTGCTTCTTGAATATGGTTCATTCTCAACAGGCAGAGAAGTAGAGATGGGGGAGGGCAGGAGGAAGACATTCCAGGTTAAACGAATGGCATAAGCAAAGGTACAAATTATGGATAACAAAAAGTTATGTTGAACAATGGTGAGTGGTCTGGTTCAGCTAGATCATCATGTGAGCAGAAAGGTAGTGAGAAATAAGGTTGACTAGGTAGGCTGATGCTAAATCTCAAAGGGCCTCAGATTTCTGTCCAAAGAATCTGGTCTTGACTTTATACCTAGTAGAGAGAGAATGAAGTCATTTTAGACTAGTGTCATCTAAGCTCTGGACCTCAGAGCAATAATAGATTTTGGTATAAACAAAATAAAGTTTCCCAACTTAAATGTATTATCTTGGGGAAATCACTTAAATATTTGGATGCTTGGTTTCTAGTATATGTAATATGGAAAAATCACCCATCTCAAGATTTTGAGCATTAAGCAAGATAAGGAAAGGGGAAAAGCATTTAACAAAGTATAAAACAAGCACAATATAAATGTTAAAACTTCATAACAAAGTATAGTGATCTAGATATTTCTCATAGTGACACACACCCAGCTAAGCCAGGACAAAGCAATCTATCCAGGCATAGTAACAGACTACAACGGAGAAGACTCTAAAACACAGCCTCAAGAATAATTTTTATAAAAGCATAATTTCAGCAGGCAAACTGATAGGAGACTCTATCTTATTTGGATCCTATTTGAGTTCCTGGATGTTTAAAGGATGATAGAATCTCTGGGTTAGTAGTAATAGGTCATCCAGTTCAATCTCCCAAATCTGATATTTGAACTCATACCAAATGATTGGCCACACTATGTACATACCTGCAGTGGTGAAGAACTTCCTAGGGTTACGATGCAACATATTGAATGTATCAGGCAACTCTAATTGTTAGAAAGGCTTTCAGATTCAATAACAATCCATACCACTTAATCCACTCTCCACTAGGCATCCAACACTTTTAACTAAAGAACTAAAAGCTCTTCAGGAAAATTAGTTCTAATATGCAGAATATATTGGAGAGCAGACCAAAGACAATAAGGAGACGTTCTTATGGAAGATGAGGTCAAGAATCTGGAGGGGGAAAGAGGGAAGAAGGGAGTGAAGAGACAAGGGGAGAGGGGGGAGATGAAGGGGAGGAAAAAAAGGAAAAAAAAAGAATCCAGAGGTTTTGACAGGGAGGGGTAGCAGTAGGAAAAGAGAAAAAGAGAAAACGTATTTGAGACAGAACTCAGGGCATTTAATAAGACGCAGGAGGCAGGAATGGAAGAGCATGCAGGAGTCACAGATGACTGACATTGGTGTGGGGGGGGGGGTCAAATTAGTGTTTGAATACATTTTACATGCCAATAAAACACCCAGATAAAGGAATACAGCAAGCCAGATATAAAGTATTTTGGAACTCAGGAGAAAAGCCAAGGAACAGCTACATGAAGAGGTGAGATTTAAGGAGAAAAAGCAAGAAGGCAGCTAAAGGTGGGCTCCTTGGCACAGAGAATATCTGTTTAGGTTGACTGATCAAAGATTTGGAGCAATAGCTGTGGCTGGGGAAGCCCAAGAGAAACTGGCCCACAATGGACTCACTCCAATGCCTCTGATCTCATTGGGAGCCAGCTCAAAGTGAACCAGCCCAGAGGGTCTGAATTCATTGGTGATTTTGGCCAAATGGACCCATGTAGCACATCTTTGTATCAGGCCTTATATTGGTCAGGCATGTTTTACTCTGAAATCCCTTGACACTGACAACTTAGAGCCTAAACTTAATAAGAGGCTTGTTTTCAAGTCCTAGTTCAAGATAATTAAAGCACACATTGCACATTCAGAATTTATCTATCTTTCTCCACCAAGTTGGCTCTGATCACAGCGTCCTGGTGTAGGCTCAAGAAAAAAAAACCTCAGGGATTAAGGGTTGTAGGTTGCTGGCTTTGGCTAGAAACCAGCCCTGAAAAGCCCTGTTAGCCCACACCTTGAGGTCGGGTGGTGATTTGTCTTACTTTTATTACTAAACAGCTGAAACTTGGGATTTTTTTTTATTTCTTCCACCTGGTCACAGTGCGTTTTCACCAAGGAGCTTACAGTACCTTTTCAAACGTAGAAGGCAACGTGTGCATTCTTCTAACAGTTCTGGCTGCCATCAGTACTGCCACAGTTACAGAAATATCCAAGTACAAGGGAGAAAATGTATTTTTCCTCCTTTAAATTTCATATTACAGCAACCTGCCACAGAATCTACTTAGACCACCAAACTGCACACAGGGATGACTTCCTTTAAGGAACAGATGTAAACACACAATTCTGTTTTACCAAAGTGTATAATCATTTTAACCATATTTTAACTCATTTCACTTTTCCAGCCTATCCTTTTCTCAAACAGCAAATGTTTTGCCCTGAGCCACTTCAATGAAATATGCAAGCCAACATAATTGATAAAGTGAAGTTTGTTTTAAACAAAACTGGAATTGTCACTTCATAATTCATCTCTCTTATAAGGTTGAACTCTTTAGTGTATGTCTTCTTAAAGCTAAATAAAACTTCAATGGCTTAGTACCTGTGGAGACGTGTGTCAGGTGGGTAATTTGGGCTATTCCCCGGGTAGCCACACCATCCATTCACCCTGGCAAGCAGTATATGCTTGTATGGACTCTATCACCAATTACTGGCAAACAAGGAAGTTCTACTGTATTAAAGAACTGTGTCTCAGGAAATGAATAGGTAGATCAAGACTCAGACTCTATTTGGCCCGTAAACACTACAGTCCAGAAGCACCTCTATATTCCCCATGCCTGACCAGTGCCTTTAGCCTCTGCATCCAGAAGTCCTAGCAGTAGGAGTCTCGTAAAAACTGAAAATGGCCCGATTGCTCAACCTGAGTTAAGACCACCCAGAAATCATTGAGGGCAGCAGAGACCATACTGCAAAACTGGCTTAAATCCCCAGCCCTTCTACTCTGAAGGCCTGGCCTTGACCTATCAGACAGAAACATAAATGGCCATGGCTCTCAGTCACCGGGACAGCTTTGGTCACCACTTGCTCCTCCTTCTGACCAGCCAGGGCTAGAGAGGGTGAACCAGAAGCCTTCGGTGCCACAGCCTTTTACCTGCATTTAAATGCTTTCTATTTAAATTATCTGCTTCAACCGCAGGTAATTGCAGGCTGTCTAGCCCAAGGCAGTCCCAAAATTGTAGAGCTCACATGGTGAGCAGGCGGTACACAGCCAGAGCCACCTCATTGGGTCCAGCCACAGCACAGCCCAGTCAGAGAGTAGAGGCCCCAAAACGGGCTGCTCTGCGGAGGAGAAGGAGTACAAAGGATGGAGTGGGCGCAGGTACTTAAGTTTCAGCACTTCTGCTGAAACTTCGGCTCAGGTATAACTGGAAATTTCACTCACCCTCGGCCCCAGGGTAGTTGCCTAATTCCTGTTTGGGGAAGCAAGGAGCACTGAGAAAAATGCCTTCTGAGCTGCAAGACCAGGTAGAAGCTGAAGTGCCTGCTACTCTGTTGGCCAAGAGCCCAGTAGCAAAGCATTCAATGGGCACCACTGCCCCTGAGTCCTCAGGGAGAGACCGTGTGGGGGTGGGGGGGGTTGGGGTGTAAGTGGGAAAGTGGCCCCCAGTCCTCCACACCTCTCCTGGACACTTAACTCCTTCCTTCCCAGGGGCCCTGTAACCAGGGTAGCCTTCCTGAGCAGTATGTGCCTGCTGAACTTGCAAGTTTCAGGGACAAGTCCTTTCCTCCTTCCCTCTCTCCTTCCCTAGAGGTCTGACCCCGGGGCTGTGCAGCATGTTTAATAATCTACAACTTGGCTCCCCTGGCTGGGAAAAGAAAGCGTTCTTCTTGGAAGTCAACAGAAGATGAGATTGAATGTACTGGTGGGGGGTAAATTATTCCTGAATAGATCCCCACCCCACTAAAAAAAAAAAAAAACAAAAAAACCCACACCCAAGGTGGACTCCAGAGTAGCTTTCAGCCAAGAGGTATTTTTCCAGCACTCCAGCCCAGCCACCACTTTTGTGGGTGGCATGGAGGAAACATTAAATACCTGTTTACTAACATCTCCTTCAAAGTCCCTGGATCATAGAGATGGGGGGGGGGCTGGTGCAGGAACTAGGAGAAAACCCTGGAACAGAGAATTATTATAACCTATACTTCATTTGCAAGGTCTCTTTGCTAATGCATTTTTCTTAAACATCTGATAGTAACAAATGAAGCTAGTTGCTCCAACTGCGGACCCAGAGTGGCAAGGCTGGTTACACGCATTGGCTGTCCCTCCTCTCCCTCTCTGGGGTCTGAAGTGTGGGTCCTCTCCCTTGAGCAATGGTTCAGAGAGGGTCACTCAACCTGAGAAACCGGCTCAAGGGGGAGCAGGGATTCCTGTGGGAAAGGAGACGTGGCACCCCAGGGTCTGAACTGGGGTCCCTTCAGGTTCTCAAGGCAGACGGGCAGAGATGGCCTCAGATCGCCAGAGCTCTCTCTTGTCTCATGCTCGCTGGGAATCCCCAGGAGCGGGAGAGCATTGCCAGGGAACCCCTCGCTGCTCCGCCCAGGAGCCACCTTCAGCCCCATCCCCTAGCCGATTGCTCTCCTGGCTGCGGGCAGAAATGTGGGTAGAGTTAGAAAGAAGCACCCAGCAAGAGAGTGCTTTCCAGGCTACAGAGCCCGCGCTCCAGCCGCAGAGACCACAAAGATCCAGCAGCGGAAATGCAACGCACAGGCTGGCCAGCACCTGGCAGGCGGACGCGAGCTCCTCCTTGGCGAGGAGCCCCTGGCCTTGGGAGCTCTGGTCCCTAAACTTTCTGGGAGGGCTAAAGGAGGGAAAGGAAACTGGCTAGCGTTTCCTGACGCGGGGACAAGAGATGCAAGAGAGGCAGAGTCCCCGTTGGCCTCAGCCTAGTTGCTCCCTGCCGTCACTTGAGAGCCCAGGACGTTATCCCCTGGCCCTCGCCAACCAACTGTCCGATTTTGAGAATGGGCATTACCTGAGTCTTGCAAAACTTCTGGGGACGTCCAGCAGGGCTCAAGCGTGCAGTTCCACGTCTGGGTAGATCACGGTCCAGGGCGAGATGAAGAGCTGGGCTCCAGAGAGAGCGGGCTCGAGCTTCCCGGGTGACAAGGGAGGCTGCCCAAAGGCGAGGGGGCTGGAAGAGGTGTGGGGAAGACGGTGTCTTCCAGAGCAGCGAACAGGGCAGCCCCGCACGTTTTCTCCACTCCCTGTCGTAGCCAAAGAGGATGCTAGAAAACTTATCCCCGCCCAGGGAAGATTTCTAGAGTTCAGCCGAGCTTCTGTGGACTTTAGGGGGAGCTGGCCAGGGAGAGGTTAAAGAGGGTTCCTAAATCGCTAGAATGGCAGGTGCCTCCTCTTGGCTTCGTGGCCAGAGTCTCCTAAGTCTCCTGCCTCCCAGCCTCTTCCTTCTTCGAGACTTTGCTTCAGAACAGCCTTGCTCCAGCCCCACCTCGTCTTGGCCAAATGGTGCACCTTGGGAGGCAAGCGCCTCAGCCTGTGGCCCTCACGCCCCTCAGGAGGCACGCTTGCCCCAGAGGGCAGCAGCCCTACCGTCCTGACGGCAGCACAGGCGGCAGGTGCGAACTCTGCCTGACTGCCGCTCTCCTGCCTGTTCGCTGCTCCAACCTTGCCTGGGAACGTTCTCCAGCCAGTGCGCAAAAGCCTATATATCTCCCCTAACTCTGAAGAAGGAGCGGTGCCCTGGAAGCGTGCTCCAGGCTCTCCTCACATCCTGCCACCGCTGCTGCCGCTCCAAAATATGCCTAGAGTAGGGGTAGGAGGGTAGTGAAATCACCTACAGCTGCGTCTCGGTCGCTAACAGTTTGATGCCTCCGGGCTGACTGATTACACGGGGGAGGAGGTGGGGATTAGAGAAAACCGCTCCGGCACGTCACGGAAAAGGGTTACTGCTGCTCCTCCTCCTCTTCCACACCCCTTAGGATTTGGGAGCGCGGGGAGGGAGAGTGGGAAAGGCTTCCAACCTCGAGTTCCCCATCCCCTGGTTTAAAAAAAAAACAAAAAACACTTCTCTCTTACCTTTCCCGGGAGAAGGAAAGCGCGTCCCGGCAGCGCCGTCTAGCGTCCGTACCGGAGTAGGCCCGCCTACAGGGTTGGGGCGAGCGCTGAACTGGGTGAGGGGAGGCGGGGAAAGCCGCTAAGCAAAGTTTTTCAGCTATCCTGGTCTCCAGTTGCACCCACTGAGCAGGTATCTAGTTCGGCCAGGAGTTCACCTGCTTGGCTCCCCCAGGCCAGAACTTAATGTTATTAAAGACGCAGGCCGCCTAATTGTATTCATAATGTGAGCTTCCTAGCACCAGAGAGAACTCCTCTTTTCCACCCCTCCCACGTTAGAGATTCTTAAGTCTCAGGGTTTTCCAGCCTCGCCAATCATACGGTGGGCAGGGAGGGCTGGGACCCCAGGATGGGCTTGGAGATAGAACCCGGGCAGCGAATCCAGGCAATGATTGTTTATGCCGCGCGCCTGAGGCTCGCGAGCGGTGCTCCTGACCACTTGAGCCTCCAAGGTCACGCAACCCAGGAGCTCCTCTCTTACAGAGTGATGGGAGAGAGGGACTACGACTCAGTATCTGACAGGGTTTGAATTGCAGCAGATGAAGAGACCGTTTCCACGCCAGGTATCTCCCAGAGCGTTCTGCTCGGCTCACGGGCGCCTTGCTGATTAACACACACTTAACAGGATTGCTCATTTAACGGGTCAGCTGAGCGCTATGCTCCTATTAATTTGTCTTTCTCTAAGCTGTCGCCAGCTGTTCTCCTGAGTCTACTCCATCGCGCTGCATTAGCTACAGAGAGAGCGGCGAGAGAGCGAGCGAGCCAAAGACGGAGAAGGAGACCGGGACCGAGAGAGAGCAGCTGAGCGCTCCATGCGCGCTGCTCGCAGCGCAGACCCGCGCTTTCCTTCTTTTCCTTGGCCATTTGGTCTCGATCCACCATCCCCTGGGCTGTTAAGGCCGAGCCTGTGCACAGTTAAAGTTACTGTCCCTCTCTCACCTCTCATGCCAAGTTTATGCATTCTTTTCTGCCGTTGACCATCTCATCAAATCTGGCGAAACCCCACCCTGAAAAATTCTTTCTGCAGTTGAGGTTAAGTCAGGGAATCAAGGGAAGTCAGGTGTGGAAGGTAAGCTCCTTTTGGCAGGAACCAAGTTATCCTCTCAGGATTTTATTGTTTATACGCACGGAGTGGTGGGGGAAGGGCTGTATTTTGAAACGGAAAATGTTTTACAGTTTCTGCTTCTGTTTTCTAACAGCTCCTCTTTTCAGATAAAAACTCATTCTTCCGATGGGGACTAGACAGCCCATTTCTCCCTTGCTCTTTGCTGTGGAGCTCCTGCAAACGTCCCTCTGCTTGTGTGCTTGCCCTGAGCCAGCTGATCACCACTTCCAGCCATCCATCCGCGCCTACGTTAATGTTACTCGGATTCAAGGCCAAGTGCTTCCAACAAGCCAGGGACTGCAGCAACTCAGGGTGGAAGAACACGTCCTCCTCACATCTCACCTGCCTGGTGCCTCCAGTCTTGCCTTTAGCATAGCACCAAGCCCTCATGTCCTGGGCCTGAGCTGAGCAGCTAGGCTGTCATAGGTGAGGCCATTTGGCCAAACCAGGAAATCTCACTTACATTAGGATGTTAAGGAGCCAGCAGTTAGGGTGAAGGGAGCTCGGTGGGGATAGCAGCCAATAATATCCCTAAGCAATTTGTCAAGTAGTCAACAGTTAAAAAAAAAAATAAAACAACCCCCCCAAAAAAAACCCTCTTCCTGTCCTGTTGATTCCTTTTATCATCTTTCTACGCCCAAGTCCACCCAACTTCACTCTAACACTCAGTGCCTTTATGTATCCAAGTTCTGTACCTGCTGCCCCATCAAAACTTACTCTCGGGTTGGGGTGGGGGAGAGAAGAAAAAAAAAAAACTTACTCTCCTGTGTACCAACCATTCTTTCAGTACTCTTCCTGCTGATGACAATGTGTTGGTGTCCCAGTGTGATAAATGCCTAACTAGTCTAGCTAACCTTACTCGCCTGGGTAATATCACCGTTCACCAGAGGCTTTAAGAAGACTTTCCAGAGTTGGGGAACTAAGGCACTATGGCAGATCAGTGGATTTTCTTTGGATGGAGAAAGGGTTCTTGGTACCCATCAAAGAGGGCTGCTCTTTGACCTATCCTACTGGTCTGGCTTATGGTTAAATGAAGCAATTGCAAAAGAGTTGAGGAATATAGGAATAAAGAGACCAAATAGGAACAAAATGCCAAGAAAATGGAGAAGGAACCACTGACTTCTCAAAAACAATTTAGTGAAACTTTGTGGTCTAGGGCCTTGCTCCTCAAAGTGATATGCAAGGACCAGCAGCATTGCAGCATCACCTGGGAGCTTGCTAGAAATGCAGAATCTTAGCCCACAGCCCCAGAACTACTGAATCAGAAACTTCACTTTAACAAGATCCTCAGGTGATTTCAAACACATGTTAACAATTGAGAAGCATTTTAAATAAAATCTTTCAACTCTGCCTAGCCCAGGAGACGAAAAGGGGCAATTAGTGTGATCACCCAAGGATCTAATAATAGGGTCTGGCACCACCATTGTCAGATGATAAGCACCGAAGAACAAGGCCAGAACCATCTGTTTAGGCCAATTAGGCCCAATCTATTTCATGGCTAGGGACATATATCAAGTTATAGTTAGCACCCCTACCTACAGATGGCCTTTTTGCAAAATTGTCCTTAGTTACATGAATAAATAGGTGAGAGTGTGGCAAGCTTAACATAATTCAATCACTACTGCTGAATAAACAAATTGATTCCCATGTTCCACTAGGGAAGGGTAAGTATCATCATCTTCCTAATAATATTAAGAACAGGACTTTACAGAGTTCGGCAAATTATGGGCACTCAATATATGCTTGCCGATTAATGGTGAGAAGAGCTGATAATCATTTAGTGAAGCCAAAAGTCTTTACAAAATTAACAACTGGGATAAGTAGCTTTGCAAAAAAATAAGCAAAAAATATGCTGAACTTAAACTTATCTCTTCCCAAGGCAAATTTCAAAGTTACCTATTAGGATAATAAGGTGAGACTAGAGAACAAATAGTTACTGAATGTCTGCTCATTTACCAGGTGCCCTACATACTTGATCTTATTTCATCCATGTTTCTAGACCTGGCTGATGGCCAAAATTACTCATTTAGCACCTTGTTAAAGATTCCTGGAACCATGCTAAAGTTCTATTAAATCAGAATCTCAAGGAGTGAACCTCCTCCGGTGGGGAGCACCTTTCTAAGCAAAACTTAAAACCCATGAACCATAAGGAAAGAGATTGATAAATTTTAGTACATACTAATTAAACAGTTCTCCAACGGGGGAAAAAAAACCACAGTAAGCAAAGTCAAAAGACAAACCATAAACTGGGAGAAAAATTGCAACAACTCAAAGGGAGAATTTTACTAATATATAAAGGGCTCTTACAAATCAGTTAGAAAAATAATCCAACAGAAAAATAGGCAAAGGACATGAATAGATATAGAGTTAAAAATGTGAATGGACATGTATACATGGGGAAATAACTGCGAACTAAACCATAATGGCAAAGAATACAAATGTTTCATAGTACCTAGTGTTGGCAAGCATGTGAAGAAACGGATCCTCTCATTCACAGTTAGCTGGAGTGTAAATTAGTGCGACCACTTTGGAGAACAATATGGCAATGTCTATAGAAACTATTGATATGAACTCATTCACCCTACACATACTCATATATAAAAAGATATTTCTGTGTGAATATTTAAGAAATTAGCAACAGTGGTTCTTTTTTGGAAGAAGGGGTTACTGGCAATGTGAAGTGAGATTATGTTTTATTGTTTTACTACATATTATAAGGTACATTGGAATTTGTCACACCCTCACTGTTAAAGAATTATCCATTTACACCCTTTACCTTGTGACTTTTAGTACCTCCCACTAGAGTAAGAGGAGTGTATTTCCCCTATTCCGCTGCAGTTGGCCACATGACTTACTATGACCAAAGGAATATTAGCAGACTTGATGCTAATGGCTTGGCTCCTCGTGCTTCTTCTACCCACCAGTAGCCCTGGGTAGCTCCTGGTCCAAAGAGAATAATATACATGGACTAAACCTGGAACCAGCCCACAGAGCGGGGCCAAGCCCAGGCAAGCCCGAATGAGATCAGTGAACCTAAGCTGACTTACAAACCAAGCTGACTTACAAACTTGTGAATAGGAAACAGATGTTTGTCGTGGTATGACATTGATACTTTGTGGGGGTCCTTATCATAATGCATTATTGCAACAATAACTGACTAATGCAATTCCCTTTACACTTAGAAATATTCACCATATGCATCTATTATTTTCCACCTATTTTTTATTTTTTTCTGAGTATTTTTAAAATCATAAATAATTATCTATCATTAGGATAAACTATGGAACATCTGTTCATACTTTCTACTTCAGATTTATATTAAACTTAATTCCAGTGATAAAAATAAATGTTATTCCTATATAGCTGTGCTCCCACTTTCCCATTTTTGTACCATTAATATTATACATATTACATCTATTCATGTCACAAACCCAAGAATGCATTGCTATAATTATTACAGTATATGATTTTATGTCTTTTTAAGAAGCTGAGAGAAGAAAGGAAATCAAATATATATTTATATTGTTTGCATTGTTAGCCTTATTTACCACTTCTGATTCTCTTCATTTTTTCCAATGGCTATAAGTTACCTTCTGCTGCTATTGCCTTACGCTAACATAACATTGCTTCCACCAACCTCATTTGTGCTGTTATTGTCAAATATTACATTTCTGCATGTTACAATCTTAGCAGCACAAATATACAACTGCTTTTTAAATCAGTGAAAAGAATAAAGGAAAAGAAATATTTATATTGTCTTTTATCATTACCTTTGCTGGTGCTTTTTTTCTCTTCATGTGGATTGAAATTACTTTGTGGGGTCACTTGCTTTCATACTGAAGAACCTCAATTAGCATTTCTTATAAAATGGATCTTTTGCAACAAATTCTATCATTATTTCATCTGAGAATGTTTTTATTTTGCCTTAATTTTTGAAAGCTCCTTTTGCTGGTTATGGATTCTTAATTCATAGATTTTTTTTCTTTTTGCAGCCTTTTGGGTATGTCATTCCAATGCTTTCTGGCCTCCATTGTTTCTGAGAGAAACCATCTTTTTCTCTTTATTGGGGTTTTGTTGTACGTGATAAGTCATTTTTCTCTTTCTGCTCTTAAGAGTTTTCTCTTTGTCTCTCAACATTTTTACTATGATGTGTCTGCATGTGGATCTCTTGGTGTTTATCCTTTTTATAGTTCATTGGCCTTCTTGGATATGTAGATTAATATTCATCAAATGAGGGAAGTTTTCAGCCATTATTTCCACAAATGTTTTTTCTACTCCTTTCTTTCCTCTCCTTCAAGTACTTCCATTATGCATACTTTAGTGTGCTTTAATGGCATCCCACATTTCACCAAGGCCCTATTCTTTTTTTCATTATATTTTTCTCTCTGTTCTTCAGATTGCATAATATCTAACGATCTATCTTCAAGTTCACTGACTTTTTTTCTTCTGCCAGTTCAAATCTACTGTTGGGCTCCTCTAACAAACTTTCACTTTTGTTATTGTACTTTTCAGTCCCAGAATTTCCATTTGGTTCTTTTTTTAAAAAAAAAAATTCTATCTCTTAATTGTTATTATCTATTTGATTACATTTTCATCATAAATTATTTTACTTCTTTAAGCATAGTTTACTTTAGTTATTTAAACATATTTATAGTGACATCTTTGAAGTCTTTGTCTGTTAAACCTGACATTTTGGCCCTCTTACAGGCAGTTTCTATTGCCTGGTCGTTGTTTTTTTCTCTTTACTGTAAATGAGTCATGCTTTTCTGGTTTGTTTTTGCATATCTTGTTATTTGGAGTTGAAAATTGGAGATTTAAGGTAATGTAGCAACTCTGGACACTGATTCCCCCCCCCCCCACTCTCTGAGGCTTGTTTTTGTTTTTGCTTGTTGTTTATTTGTTTAATAACTTGGATAGGCTATTTTAGTGAAGTCTATTTTTCCCACATGTGAAGCCTTTGGTGTCATTCCTCAGTGGCCAAAGCCTAGGCCATGCACACAATCATCCTGGAATGACTGTAGTTTTAGCAGGGCTCTCTTAATTGTCTCTTTCCCTGACCTCTCTGTTAGGCTGTGTGCCTCATTAGGTATCACACCCAGATGTTATGCTCCAGGAACTGGGTTGAATTTTCTATTGTTTTCAACAATATTCCATGCATAAACTGTTCCATGGTCTGCACCAGTTAAATTTGGCCAAGACTAGTTTTGGGAGCCAGTCTTCAAGGTTTGCTCTGACTCCAGGATGGCTTTTCACTGCTGTCTCTTACCATGGTTCTCTAGTGAACTAGCTATCCTATGGTTTATCTTGTTGTTCTAAATTAAAAAGAGCTACTAGCCTCCTCTGATTTGTTTACCACCAAAATCTCCACTGTTTTTGAGTTCCCTCAGGCTCGAACTTCCCTCATATTCTATTTCAAATAAGTCATTTCATTTCAGGAAAGCTTCAGAACATTCTGTTCTTGTGGAATAAATATTGCTTTATTTACTGTATGCCTTAGGACAATTTCCAGTTTTTCTTTTAAAGTTTTCATCAGTTATGCTTGTTTCAACAGGGAGTGGATCTGTGGAGCTCCTCATACTGCCATCCCAGAAGTGGAACTCTTAAGTGAGTTTTTAAAGTTAAAATATTTGTGAAAGGAGTATGGATAGCAACACAAACTCTGCCCTTAAGAGGTAAATATATATTAGAAGGAAGAAGAAAACTCACAGGTCACAATGGCACAGGTGAGAATACAGTGAGTTCACTTCGAGCAGGAGAAATTTTAGGGAGTCAGAGGAGGGAAAATAATGTTGGGAGGAATCAAGGAAGGCTTCATGAATGAGGTAGCATCTGAGGATGGTTTAAAATATAGGTGGATATGAAGAGGGGAATTTCAGGCAGAAGACAGAGCATCCATTTATTCATTGTTCAGTGAATATTTGTTGAGAGTGCACTGTACGTCAGACACCATTTCTAGGTGCTGGGTATACAGCAGTGAACAACACAGACAAAAATCTCTGCCTGAATGAAACTTAAATTCTGGTGGTAAAGGTGTGGGGGGAGTGGGACAGAAAGGAAATTAGTTTATAAGTAAGTGGTATAATATAGCAGAGAATGGTGCTATGAGAAAAGTAAAGCAGGGTAGGTTATATGGAGAGGGCCAGGAAAACTTTAATTTTAAATAGAGTGGTCAAGGAAGCCTCACAGGAAAATCAAGGTTTGAGGAATGTCTTAAAGGAGATAAGGGAACAAGCCCCATTCTATAACTGAGAAAGAATGTTCCAGGCAGAAGGAATAGGAAGTGCAAAGGCCTTGGGGCAGGAGCATGCTCAGCAAAGGAAAACAGCAAATAGACCAGTGTGGCCAGGACTAAGTGAGTAAGGATTCAAAGTGGTAGAATTCAAGTTCAGTGAAATAGCAAGAGGGCCAGAGAGGCTAAGCATGAGCAAGTGTGTATGGCAGAACTCTGTGGTGCATTTTATGAGAAAAGGGGCCCATGTGGTTTGTGGCCTAGAGTCCCTAGAAAGGATGAGTGAGAGAGACAGAGATCTGGAACAATAGACTGGAGCCAATATGTGGAGGGCCTCAAATGTCAGGCTGAGGATCTTGTATTTAATTCAGTGGGAGAGACAGAGCTTCATAGGTATAAACTTCAGAACCCAGACTCATAAGGAGGCAGTATATGTCTTCTCTTCTCTCCTCATTTTCCTCCTTGTTTTATCACCATCTCCCTACTGAGGCCAGAAGTGGGCAAAAGCGGCAAGCTCAAGCACCAGAAGGCAGGTACAGGCCAGGGATAACCACTGAGCTGGCTCTCCCCTCTCACATCTCAAGCCTTGACTGACTTCTTGGTGGGGAGGAGATCCCTGTCTAATACTCAACAGCTTTCTTTGACAAAACTAGTTCTCATGTTTTACTACACTGTCAGGAAATTTCTCCTTACATGTCACCTCAATCCCTTTACCTTTGGTTCATTCCTTAGAGAAACAAGCAACTCTTCCATCAGCTTGGGTTTCTGAAGAGAACAGGAAAAAAATAAGACTTTGACTGAAAAACCTCTGTTGCCCTCAAAAAAAGGAAGTCAATATTTATTTATTTTTATAATCACCAAGAAACCCCTTGTCAAAGGAAAGTCAGATATCACTAAGCATCAGCACATTTGCCAGAAAGGGTAAAGTCAGTTATATATAGCCTTCTAAATCAATTGGTTGGAGCTTGGGCTTTTGTCACTAAAAGAAGAAAATCCTCTGCATTATAATAAAAGAAAATCCCAATCAGAACAACAAAAAACAGTAATCCCGTGCTTAAAGAAGCACCTCTGACACTTAGGGAAATGGTTTTGCTACATCAGGAGCCAAGACTGTCTCTATAATGATGCTTTAAATTGGACTTGTACTTCAAATAGCAATGCTGTAGGTTAAGGTTTCTGGCTTTGACATGAGTACTTTTAAAGCACTGAGAAGTTGGGGCCAATCTTAAAGAAAGAGAGTGCCATAAGGTAATTAATTATTGTAGTGTGTTTCTAGATAAACACTCTTGTACAGCATTCTAGTAATTGAAACTCTCAGCTGTCATTTCAGTTCATTTATGGCACAAGGAAAACTGCTCCTTTTAAGATGCCCTGGCAACATCGTGCGATTCTGTAATATGTTCTAGATCATCAGAGAAAATTTTAAGTATCCTCTACATCAATTTACCATCAAGTATATGATACTGTTGTCTCAGTATTTGAAAACTGGTATATGAATGATAAGTTTTATTAACCAGACTGCTGGATTAACCAGAACATCATTTTCCTTAGCCATACCCAATAGCTGATACTTTAACACAATAAAAATCATGTTTGGGCTTCCCTGGTGGCGCGGTGGTTGAGAGTCCGCCTGCCGATGCAGGGGACACGGGTTCGTGCCCCGGTCCGGGAGGATCCCACATGCCGCGGAGCGGCTGGGCCCGTGAGCCATGGCCACTGAGCCTGCGCGTCTGGAGCCTGTGCTCCACAACGGGAGAGGCCACAACAGTGAGAGGCCCGTGTACCGCAAAAAAAAAAAAAAAAATCATGTTTTACCAGAAATTGTTACAGAATAAGAGTAAACACCAGGAGTAGCTTTATCATTGCATGCCATGGCCTTGTGATCTGCTCTAAACTTTAAGACAAAGATCTTTCTTAACAAAATTTCAAAGCCCTGTCTTAGACAATTCAGGCTGCTATAACAAAAATACCATAGACCTGGTGATTTAAACAACAAACATGTATCTCTCACAATTCTGGAGGCTGGACATCTAAGATCAGGGTGCCAACATGGTCGGGTTCTTAGTGATGGCCTTTTTCCTGGTCTCTTTGTGTCCTCACATGATGGAGAGAGAGGGAGAGAGAGGAAGACAGGAAGGGGGATAGAGAGACAGACAGAGTGAGGGGGGTAGTAAAGAAAGAGGGAGGCAGGGAGAGAGAGAGAAAAAAAAAGGAGCTCTCTGGTGTCTCTTCTTATAAAGGCACTAATCCCATTAATAAGGGCTCCACCCTTATGACCTAATTACCTCCTAATGTTCTTACCTCCTAATACTGGGGGTTCAGATTTCAACATACAAATTTTGAGGGGGACACGAGCATTCGGTCCATAACAAACCCCTATTCTCTAAAAGAGTGCCAACTTTCAGCAGGCAGTTTAACTTAAAAACACCAAGAGCCATTGAAAGCCTCCAATAAGAACTGCCCCCAACACCAAGCCCCATACCACCCCCAATATAAATCTTCACTTCTTAGAATATAAGACAACATCTTAGGGATCTGGGTAGCTGTTATTTACTTCCCGTGAAGGTACCAAAGAAAATTCACACTTGTCAAAAACATCACTAATTAATTCTCAAAAGGTAAGATTTCACTTTGTTGGACTTTCACTGCATGCTGGTTATTTTAGATCATACACGTTGAAGCAAAGCAGCAAAGCTCCGTGCAGAACATACCCAGGTGGGAATCAGAAAATCTGAAAAATTTTTCTGTTGCTGTTGTGGTTGTCTTTAAAATCATCTGTTTCTTTTTTGGTATCTCTGTTTTTCTCTCTCTAAATTGCCTTGGGAGGAGGGGTGGGGAGTGATATTGTCACCTGATAGGGATAAGATACAGAATGATAAAAAGTTCCTGCAAATCATTTAGAATGCCTTGGAGATAAATACCAACTAGCTACTATTATAGTATCATTAATAAGCTAAAAATAATAATCAGACACAGTTAGTGGAAATGCTGTGCTAACATAAAATACACTGTTTCATAGCAGAAAGGATGGATTTGGATCTTGATATTCTTCTTTCTCTTTTTCCTAGTATTGCCATTCCATCATGAATCATACCGGACATCCATTCTCAGGTCCTCTGAGTCAGTCTCCTTATGTGATGACCAGGAGTCAAAATTTGTTTCTCTTTTCCTTGTCATGGTCACAAGCTCTAGACACAACAGTAATCCTACCAATTCACTTCAGATCAACAAAACCATTATCAATGTTGAATCTTTCTAAATCTTTCAATGAGAAAATGTCAATAAACAGAAATTTCTCTTTCATATGCCAAAAATTCACACAAGAATGCTAAGACCTCTTCAGCAATTTAGAACCTCTGACACTTTAGATCATCTTTCACTTCTTTTGTCAGGATTGTGGCATAAAAGTGTTATGCTTTAAATTATTTATCATGTCACTTCTTAGAGTTATCTCTTTTTTTAGCTGAATTAAGAGATTAGGCACATTGCAATAAAATAACCCCTGGGCTTTGAAATATATAGTAAGGTGAAATTATTTTTAATGATACCTTTGATTTATATTTTAATTTTAAATGCACAAAGTGGCATTATTAAACATACTTTAACTTTTTTATAATAAATCAGTGGTACCTTAGTTACTATGTTATAAAGTAAGGACACATAAATTATTCATACATATCTACTGCAAATCGAATATTTAAAACTAGCTTTATTTTCCATATTCTGGTCTCATCTTAGCCACTAGTGGAAAATAGTCCATTTCACAGCTGCTGCTAATATGACACAATTGGCAGTCTTTGCTTGGAATAGGCTTAAAAGTGAATGAAAAGAGAAATGTCAATGTTGTAGAATATAGATAAGATGAGAACATCCTTCCAGCGAAATTGAGCATTTACACAATGACAGAATAAGGAACGAGTTCTCACAAATGTTACTGTTGGTTAAAGGAGAATTTAGACATCCAAATATTTTAGATTTTGTCCTTTGAGGTTTATTGATTTTATGGGGTTTTCTTATTTAACTCATTATTTGAGAACATCGCACTAAGGACCTCCCTCTCCCTCCCGATTTGCTCCAAGTCGCCTGTGCACTTTGCTCCTATTCCCTAAGGGCTTGGGTGAGCACAGAACTTTCACTTTATGCCTCGTTAGGTGTGAAGAACAGGCAAGAGTGAGGACCAGGAATCAGTGGTGTGATGGAAGCTATGGATCCAGCCCCTTACAAGGTCATGGTTTTGTCTCCTTGGTGCTCTCCCAGGCTGGCAGAGAAATTGAGATGAGGCAAAGGCCCTATTTAACCCCTCTCTGCAGTACCAGTTGCCCTGCCACAGAAACTCTCCCACTCGCATCACTACCCAGGTGGGGGTACCTTTAGCAAAAACTGTCAATTTGATTCTTCTCCTCCTTCCTTTTGGTATCTAGAAGCCCAGGCTGCACCTCTAGCTGCGCAAGGGCTCCCATTAGTCACCTCACCCGAGCCTTCTCTTTCCCAGCAGCACTCTACACTTGAAAACTTTCTCCTTCTCCTCTTGCCCTTCAAACTTCCCTTGGATCCAGCCCCTTGGATCTTTGCTCTCTATTTGCAAACTGAGAAAGTGCTCAGGCTATAACGGGTTGTTGTAGTAATATGTATAGTACTGAATGCTAACAGAAGCCCTTTCTTTATCCCCAAGAAGAGCTTGGGAATGTCCAGCTCTGTAGCAAGAAAGGAAGTCATTGTGTGGGGAATCGGACCCCTTCAATGTTATCCACCACAGTGCTAGATTACCCAAAGGCACAGAATATACTACTTAAGGCACCAACAAATCAGCTGTTCTCATCCACTCCCATACCAAGAAGAACAAATTCTGAAATATGTTGGAATTTGATAAATAAAGGGGGAAAAGCAATGATTTAGTCATCCAGGAGAAAATTAGAACTTTAAAAACATTCAATTATTTTAAGGTTTGGAGTTTTTACAGGTGGAGGCATAATTTTAGAGCTTAGAACCTCTAAAGATCTTGTCCCTGCCCCAAGGCTAGGTGGACTGTTATTGCCATTGCCACAACCCTTTCCGCCTTGTAAGGTCAAGCACAGCTAGGATGCAGGGAGGAAGAGAATGTAAGCTGTAGCACATGGGACCAGGTGCAAGTACAGGAACAATAACTCTAGCCTTCTTAATGGTTTCAGGCTCTCTTACTCTCATTAGACGGCCTGGGAGGCCCTACATTGCTCCTGGGATATATGTCAATGCAAGCCAAAATGATCAGTGCAACTGTGAAGGAGAAGATTCTTTGATGATGCTAACTCTGGCCCTTCCCCACAAGTGCCCGTCCCCTCCAGAACTTACTGTCCCTAACTGCTCCATTGAAGTTCAGCAGCCCATCAGGTTTATATTTCTTTCTGTCCTTGACTCTCCCCCCACTGCTCCCTGCCCTCCCGCAAAATCATTAAAGTAAGAACTAATTTGGTAAACTCATTTCTAATAATGAGTTTGAGAGGGCGATCATTTGCAGCAATAACATGAGCCTGGAAGTCAGATAAATTTGGATTCGAATTCTAGCAGCACCAATACAATACTTATGAGCTGCATGACCTTGGGCAAAGTAACCAGCCTCACTGTACCTCAGCTCCTCAGCTGTAAAATGGGTATAATAATAATCATACCCACTTCATTAGAGATTGTTTTAAGAATTAAATAATATATTATATGAAAAATATTAATATTGGCAGATAGACACTCAGAAAGTGTTAGTTCCTTTTCCCCTAACGAGAAAAGAAACACATGTATATTTGCATAGTGAGGTTACAACCCAATGTCTTTGGTTTTTAATTCAAGCAACAAAATACTTATGGACCATCTACTATGTGGCAGGCACTCTTCTAGGTTCTGGGGATTCTGAACAAAATAGACAAAATTCTACACCTTCATGGTGCTTATATTTTAGTAGAGGGAGATAGATCCTAAAAAATAAATAGATATGTATATAACATATCAGATGTTGATAAGTGATATGAAAAGAGATAAAGCAGTGGCAAGGGAATAGATTGTGTGGGGTATGCAGGGAGAGTTTCAATTTAAAATAGGCATGGACATATATACACTACCAAACATAAAATAGATAGCTAGTGGGAAGCAGCTGCATAGCACAGGGAGATCAGCTAGGTGGTTTGTGACCACCTAGAGGGGTGGGATAGGGAGGGTGGGAGGGAGGGAGACGCAAGAGGGAAGAGATATGGGAACATATGTATATGTATAACTGATTCACTTTGTTATAAAGCAGAAACTAACACACCATTGTAAAGCAATTATACTCCAATAAAGATGTTAAAAAAAAATAGGGAGCTCAAGGTGGAAAGCTCTATATAGATATCTGAGGGAAGTTCATCCCAGGCAAAGAAAACAAGTATAAACTGTCAGGTGGGAGTGTGTCTGGTATGTTCAGAGAACAGCAAGGAGGCCAGGGGGCTGGAACAGTGTTAATGAGGGGAACTAATAGAATCTCACAGAGGTAAGTTGTGAAGTCAGATCATGTAGACCTCAAGGATCATAGCAAGCAATTTGGCTCTTACTTTGTGTGAGATGAAAAGCCACTGGCAGGTTTTCGAGCAGAGAGTGACATGATCTGACATGCATCTTAAGAGTCAGTGGCTTTGTTGAGATAGACAAGAAGGGGAGAAAGAGCAGAAGCACAAATCCAACACCAACCAAGATATTATGGTGGCTTAGACTAGAGTGGTAGCAGTGGAGATGAAGAGAAGTAGACTGGTTATGATATGTTTACCCATATCAAATGGTGGTAAATGCTCGGGAGAATACTAACTTAGCATAAGAGGGAAAGGTTTCTGGGCTCTGGGTAAAGTTGTCAGGAAGTCTGATGCTCACAGAACACATTGCAGGGAAGGAGGACAACATTGTGGAAAAATATGTAGAAAATCGATTTGAGGCAGACACCGTTACAGGGCTTTGTGACCCATCTAGGCCATTGTTCTCAACTCTGCATTGCATAGCAGCAGAATTCTCCCCCTACCCCATCTACAAATATTCACACTTAGAGTTTAAAATACACCTCAGAAGTGCTTTACTATTATGAAAGCAGTAATTCCCAACATTGATTGCACATTAGAATCACACAGCCTTTTAAAAAAATACCCAGGCTTAGGCCTCACCCAGACCAATTTAATCAAAATATATGGTGGTGGGGCTCAGGGATCAGCATTTGTTCAAAAGCTCTCCAGCTTTTTTGACTGTACAGCCACAGCTGAGAATCACTGTTCTATATCTGTGCTTTTAATATCAGTCCTCTTACGTTACACCTCACAGTTTTGTTTTCAAATCTGTTTTCTAGAGTGTACCTAGGGAGCAAGATAAAAATCTCGTATTCTAAGAAATAATAACCTTAATAATGCTATCAAACAGTGATGTAACAAGGATAGGGAAGTGGAGCAATTGCCCTGGGTGCAGAAAATAAGGGGTATATTTTCTTTAGAGAATTTAAAAATAATAATAAAATTGACTAAAAGTCATTTTACTTTTTAGCACCAAGTGCCATCATTTCTAAACAATGTTAATGATAAAATCTCACAAGGCAGATCGCTCCTACTGCTCTCCCCTCTTAGTATGCCTCTACTAACATAATCACTTTCGTAACCATGTGTGGGAAGTGCAATTGCTATAAGTTGGTTTCAACTATAATTTCACAAAGGAGAGAACAAGAAAGACATCTTTACAAAAAGAATCTTCCAGAGTTGTTAAAGCAATTTAGGGAAAAAAGGCATTCTTTAACTATACTAGCTTTGCATAATAAGCCCCCTCTTTTTTTTGCAAAAGAAATAGTGATGGGCTTCCCTGGTGGCGCAGTGGTTGAGAGTCCGCCTGCCGATACAGGGGACACGGGTTCGTGCCCCGGTCCGGGAAGATCCCACATGTCGCAGAGCGGCTGGGCCCGTGAGCCATGGCCGCTGAGCCTGCGCGTCCAGAGCCTGTGCTCCGCAACGGGAGAGGCCACAGCAGTGAGAGGCCCGCGTACCACACACACAAAAAAAAGAAATAGTGATGTTTGAATAAGAGCACACGATAGATGGTTAAATATCGTATCCATACACACTTCTTTGTACAACTGATGTAGTAGATACGATGAATTGGAACATAGCATCCATTCCCACCTCCTTCTAGTGTGCCTGCCTGTAATACAGATACCAGAAGGCTGAAAACTCCATGGTTCTAGATGCAAATTAGGGAAATTTCAGTGAGGTAAGGACATCTTCCTGCAGCTTTGGCCATTGCTAATAACCAAAAGCAAGATCTGGAAGCCTTGGGTCTTGCTGCAACAGCATTCCAGGGTCCAGTCACTAGATCTTTATCAAGAGGTAGTTGTAAAACAATTATTCTCCAATAAAGATGTTTTAAATAAAAGAGGTAGTTGTAGTAATGGCAGTGAATTCCTTATTGCTGGGTTGCCAATATGGCAATGTGGTCTTAAGGTCAACTTTAATGTTCTAGTCATGACCTCCTCGCTGCTGTCATGCCTTACCTTCTTGAATGTAGCACTGTTAACAGTACCCTGATGGGCCAGTTAGTCCTTCCCAGAAGTCTAGCCTACAGTCCACTTCTCTAACCGAGAATTTTATAAGCACCTGCTTCCTTGTATTAAACAATTATCTGCTTAAAATAGCCCAAGTGACTGTTTCATATAAATGAGTGCTAACTGATACAGTATTAGGTACCATTCAACCATTCGGCAAATATTTGTTAAGCAATTATTTCAGTGAACATGACAAGTAAAAATCCCTGCCCTGATAGAGCTTATATTCTAGTGGCAGGATACAGAAACTAGAATAAATATATGTTTTAAGTAAATGATATAGTATGCTAGAAATTGATAGTTCTTTTGAAGTAAAATAAGAGAGATAGGGAGTGCCAGGGTTTGGAGAGGATGAAATTTCAAATGAAGTGACCACATTATTCTTCATTAAGAGGGTAACATTTGGTGAAAGACTTGAAAGTAATAAGTATCCATACTAATTGATCAGATGTCCATTCTAATTGGTCAGTGCCTCTGACATACCGATTGGAAAAGTTACTGAATATTACACATAGAAACTGGAGCAATTCATAACAATATGAATATTCTGAACCTCCAAAGTCCACTAAGTTTCCTTTGCCAACAGAAGAAGCCCCTCCTCATAAGCTGGTAAATGTGGTCCTGCCTTGCTGAAATACCCCATAGTGCTACCACCCCTCAAAGTCTGACTGGAGGAGGGAGAAGAATCACATGCAAAAAGTATTCCAAGATTCTGTTAATTTTTGTCTGCATAAATGTGAGGAATATGTGTAAGGATGGATTAAGACTCTTACAAAAAGGAAGAACATACTTCTTGATAGGATTTGTAGAAATGGCTACACTTAAAATAATCCCTGATTTAAATGTACTAGCTCAGAGAGCACACATGATTTATCAATATGGCCAATCAAGAGTAGAAGCTCTGGTAAAACTCTTGCAGTTTGGGCTGCACCCACAGATTACAGCTCAGTTCTGAGTCATTTTGGTGACCCAGAAAATCTCAATCCTAATATTAGATTAAGATGATCCCAGATTGCTAGTGTTCTCAGGTACCTGGCAGAAGCAACAGAAAATACTTCATTTCTGGAAGATAACATTATCTCAAGCTTCATATTATTTCTAAAAACAAACGCTTTAATAAAGTATCTGGCATACATGAAAGATAAACCAAACAAGGCAATACAAACAAGAAATAAAAGCAATGACAAGGCATAGAAACAGAACCACAGGATTCCAGATATTGAAATTTTCAGACACAAAATTTGAAATAACTATGTTTGCTAGTTTCTAGGAGATAAGGGCAATGATGGAAAATTTAAACAGAGAACAGGGACAGAGAAACACATAGCAGATTTTTAAACAGTAGAAATTCTAGAAGTAAAAACTACAATAACTGAGAATAAGAATTAGTAGTTGAGTTAAACAGACATTAGATGCAGAGGAAGAGAGAACTCATGAACTAAAATATAGTTCTGAAGAAAATATCCAGAAGGATTCATGGAGCAGGTATGAAGTATGGGTAAATAGAAGGGAGGACAATTCTGCTTCTGAGTGTATACCCAACAGAAAAGCAGGTACATGTACATTGAAAGACATATGTAAGAATTTCATTACAGCATTATTGTAACAGCATCAAAACAAAAATAACCCAGACATTTTTCAACAAAATGGATAAATTGTAGTATATTCATAAAGTGAATAATATACAACAATCAAAATGAACTATAGCTACATGTGACAACTTGGGTAAATCTCACAACTATAATAATGAGCAAAATAAACCAGATAAAATAGTATATATATATACACATATATATATATATATATTCCCATTTAATGCATACTCCCAATATATGCTTTCATTTAAACAAGGTTCAAAGACAGGTCAAATATTATGTGATTAGGGATGCACGTTAAGGTAGTAAAAATTGTATATAAATGTAATTTAATGCTTACCATAAAAAGCAGGATAATAGTTATAATTTGGAAAGAGGGAGAATTATTTGACTAGAAAGTAGCATACAAAGGATTTCTAGGGTGTAGGCAATGCTCTATTTTGTAATCTGAATGATTATTGTACAAATGTTCACTTTATCATAACTCACTAAGCTGTATATTTTTGTTTTATGCACTTTTCTGAGTGTGTGCTATATTTCACTAAAAAAATCGGGGGGGGAGTTTAAAGTAACCACTATAGTGGCTGTCCCCTGTAGTTTGGAGAGGAAGGTGGGAGATCCACTATTGAAATGGTCTCCCTTATTTCAATGGGAATGATGGTATCAAAGATACCGAGTGGCAGCACTGAACCACCAGATGCAAGGTCAGCGTGCTTAGTGTGATAAGCAGCAGAGCTAGAGTAACATTCAGAATGGCTTGACCTATAGAGGACTTAGGTAGTAGCTAATTATTTATGATGCCCTTGGACTAAAATAGATGAGCAACCTACTAAATTCCTACTGGATCTATATAACACAGTCCCTTACCGAATTACCAAACCTGAGACAATTGACAAAACAAAAGCTCCTTTAGGGAGAATCTTGTAATACAACCATAAGTACGCACTATACATCTTTATTCCTAGATTTACCAAAAGGAAGTTGTAATCATTTATCAGGAAAACTGCATACTGGGGAAAGAGAAATACCTAAAACCTTTAGAGATCATTGGACACTGGTTTTGAGCTATGCTAATCCCTGGAGATCCAAAATGTCATTGTGGTCTACTGGTAAATGCAAGGACTTATAGGAGTCTGATGACAAAATGGGATTTTGGGCATCTCTCAGTGGGCTCAGTAGGTCTGTGAACCAATCATGTGGCTATTTTTCCAGGTCCCAAATGCATAAATTGGAATTATTATTTGGCAACTACTGAAACCCCCACATTGGCTCCCTAACCTGTACAACAAGGGCTATTATGGAAAAAAGAGCCAAGTGAAAGCCTGTGGAACTTCACTCTCTACCCAAAGAGTAAACCAAAAAGAATATTGTATTACTGGGAGAAGCACAAACAGTAGTGACACCATCAAAGACACGTGCAGGGATTGTGATTCCTATCACTTCCCATTTAAGCGACCTATTTTGCCTTTGCTGAAGAGTCAGGTCTTAGAGACTGACAAGAAATCATCTTCAGCTTAATCAGTGAGAAACTCCAATTTGCAGCTACTGTTCTACATGTAGTCCCTTAAAGAGACTGAAGTAAATCAACACAGTCCCCAGCACCTTGTATGCAGTTATCAATCTGGCAAATGCTTTTTTTTACCCCTTGTACCACTCAGCAAGAAAGACCAGAAGCAATTTCCTCTAATCTAACAAGAACTGCTCTTAGATTGACACTGTTTTATTTCAGGGTTACATCAACTTTTTATAAAAATTTAGAACACTGGAACCCTGATCATCCCACAGGACATCATGCCACTCTACTATTATCGATGACATCATGCTGATAGGGACATGATAAGCAGGAACTCCAAATACCTTGGTGCTTAGGAAATAAAATCCATGAAAATCAGATCAAGACAGTTTTATAGATGCGTTCTACCACACTTTCAAGAAATAGATAGTCCCAGTTTTATACAAATACATTCAGATAATAGAAAATGAGGGAATACTACCCAACCTATTTTTCAAGACAAGTATAATCAGACACAAGAACAAAGAAATTATGAGAAATGAAGATTATGGATTCTCTTGACTCATAAATACAGATGCAAAACTCCTAAGAAAATATTAGTTAATCAAACCCAACAGCATATAGAAAAGACAGTATATCATAACCAAAATGAATTCATCCTAGATGTGCAAGGATGGTTTAATACTAGAAAAATCTATAAATGTACCTTACTATATTACTGGATTAATATGGAAAACTACATGATTATTTCAGTAGATATGAAGTCTTTCATCAAATTAAAAACACTTTTATGATAAAAAGGTAACAGTTCTTAAATTAGAAGTGGAAGAAGACATGTCTTAACCTGATAAAATACCTATAAAATAATCGTAAAGTTAGCATTGCCTAAAGTGAGTAAATATTGGAAGCATTCTCTTTAAAATGAGGAACAAGACAAGGAAACCCATTATTACCACTTTTAATCAATATTGTACTTGGAGTTCTGATCCAGTATAATAAGACTGTAAGACTGTAATAAGAAATATAAGGATTGGAAAAGAAGAAATGAAACTGTGATTATTTGAATATTATTTGTAGATGATGTGATAATGTCTTTAGAAAACCCGAATAACTCACATCGTTAGAAATAACAGAAGAGTTTAGCAAAGTAGCTTCCTATAAGATCAATATAAAAGAGCATTTTGCATTTCTGTTCACCAGTAGCAAACCATGAAAATGTACTTAAAGAGAAGACAAAATTTACAATAATATCAGGAATATCAAGTATCTGGAAAGAAATCTAATAAAAGATGTATAAGACATCTATAGGGAAAATTACAGAAACCGACCCATGAATGAAACTCTGATATAAGACAGAGATGGCACATCTGCTCAGTGGAGAAAGTAGGGGCAGTTCAATAAATGGAGCTGATAAAATGGCTACCATGTGGAAAAAGATGAAATCAGTCTCTACCTCACACCACATCCAGAAAACCACTTTAGATGGATTAAGGATTTAAAAGTCAAAAATAAAACTTTAAAACACTTTGTAGAAAAAATGCATGAAAATCTTTTAGCCCTTGGGGTAGGGAAATGTTTTGTTAACAAGACACTAAAATATTGATAATTTTGACTATAATAAAACTCATTAAAAGACACCTAAAAGAAAGTGAAAAAGACAGCTACAAACTGGAAAACTGTACTCACAGAACATACAATCAAGAAAGAATTAGTATCAAAAATACATAAATTCTATATAACCATAAGAGAAGCACAAACACCTAATAGAAAAAATGGGCAAGGGATATTTCACAGAAGAGGAAACACATAAGGCCAAAAATGTATGAAGCAAGTTTAACATCAGTGGTTATTGAGGAAATTCAAATCAAGACCTCATTCAGATGCCAGTTTATATACATTTTACTAGCAAAAAAGTAAAAGTCTAACAATACCTAATGTTGGAGATGATGTGTAGCCATCATATGACTTACATATTGCCTCTGGAATGAAGATTTCTGCAACCACTTTGAAAAACAGTTTCACATTGACTCCTAAATTTGAACATTTACATGGCCTATGGCTAAGCAATTCCACTCCCAGGTATATAACAGACAAACTTTTCCATATATACAATGGGAAATATGTATAAGAATGTTCACAGCAGTACTGCTTACAATAGTAAAAGCCTGGAAACAACCTTAATGCCCATCAGTGAGAGAGAGGATGAATAAACTGCGGTATAGACATAATGGATTAGTATAAACCAGCCAAAATGAATGAAATAACAGTAACATACAGCAATAGGTATGGTTTTTAGAAAAATGAGTTAAAAAATCAAAATAAATCCTAAACATTACATGCAGCATGATATCCATTCTATAAAACACAACTAAATAATTAAACTCTTTAGGAATATATTTCCATGCAACACAACTATATAAAAACAGAACAAGGAGATCATGAAAAGGAGAAACAGGTTGGTGCTATTTCAGATGGAGGGAAATGTGGTGCTGGGAGAGGTTATTGTTAAGGTGCTAGCTTTTGTTTTGAGTGGTTGGGTTGAGAATGCTCATTACATTATTAAAAACAAGTACATTTAATTAAATAACCAAAAACTAAATAAAGGCAGGCTATATATAAACCAGTGATAAAAATGTGTTCCTGAAGTACAGTAAAAAAAAAAAAAAAATGGAATTAACAGAAGACCACAGCAACCCAAGCCAGTAGAACCATGAAGGACCCATGCCCCTTAGGAACAGTTTTAGGTCACCTCACCAAGTTAACAGCCCAACCTGCAGAGGTGCTGGCTGAAGGCAAAAGAACACAGTAAAGATACAGGAAGATGCAATTTATAAATACTTAGGAGACCACGCCTTGTAACTAGTTTCAAAAAGAGAATTGCTATAGTCATGTTATTTTCTTCCTTGTTTACACACACACACACACACACACACACACATTTTTTCCTTTCCCTTTCTCTTTCCCCAACCATTTTATGCAAAAATGTATTGGTAGTAATTAAGTTTATTATAGCCTTTAAGTTATATCGTCTCCAGGTGGGATTATGACAAAAGCATATGATGAATGAACATCATGTAAAGATACATTCAGTTACTAATAAGACTCTGTATCTTCTCCCTTTTGGAAGGGGATGGATGCAGTTTTGTTTTTACCAGAAAGAGTTGCATTATATTAGGTATTACCATATTATCATTGTTATTTTTGTAAGTATGGAAGGACAAATGTGTATCATGTTTAGTAGCAAAAAAAGGTGGTGAACATGGTGAATTGCATCAGCACCCATTCTCACCTCCTTCTAGCATGCCTACCTGTACCACTTATCCTGGAAAAATAAAATCTACCTTTCTGAGACTCTCCTACAGTCATGTTTCTGGATGTAAATTAGGTTCCACAAACTAGATGTACTTTCATGAGCTTTAGAGGAGAGAAGTGCTTTGAGGATCATTTTCCTGCTGCTTTGATGATTGTTGCTGGCAAGCAGTCTTGAAGACCTTGGATTTTTCTCCAGCAGCATTCTAGCTCCCATTAGCTTAGCTGGTGTTGAGAGGCAGTTGTATTGGGGTGAAGGGTGGACTCAGCTTTGGATACCCTGGCATCATCTTCATGAGGTGAAGAGGTAGCTGCAGTAGTAGTGGCTTCCAGATCCCTCAAGCACAGTCATGGTTATGTCCTTGAACTCAACAGTTCCAGTGGGAAGTTCCTGATTCTCTGCCTTCCTGTTGTGAGCAGAGGTAGCCTGTACTCTGAAAGACCAGTTCTTCAGTGTTATTCTCAGATTCACTTCTGGAGTCCAGTTCAGAACTCATTCCTCTAGCCCAGCCAATATTTTGGAAGGCCCCTCTTCCATGTATTACATACCTAGAAAGGGAGAGTAGTTTTTGTTTCCTACAACTGAATCCTCACTGATACAGGTGCACTCTTCAGAAATAATTTTTACAACAAATCCTTATTTGCTTATTGAAGAGAATAGTATAAGACCCTAGTTTCATTTTGATTGAATTTCAGGGGAATGTTTAGCTTATAAAATGTTAAATTTAAATTTCTCTAACACCCAGCTTATCTATCAAGCTTTTAATTATATATGCAAACATGTTTTCATAAAATAATTAACCACATGACAAAGAAAAGACCCTGCTCCAAATATTTATGGATTTGTAAATTACTCCTGTCATTTAAACTAAGCTTTTAAAATACATGCATTTTCACTAAAATAAATTGAATTAAACTTCGTCTAATATCAGCTTATATTTATTGAGGGCTTATTCTGAGCTAAGCAGTGTTCCATCATCCTGCTTTCTTTTTTTTTCTTCCTTACCACAGATCTTTGATCCCCAGAAAATAGTCTTATTTTTCAAAGGCTAACATGGGTTTATTTTAATGGTTAAAGCATACACAAGTGTGTTTGCAGCTTGAAGAGGTACAGTCTTCTATGGATTTGGGTTCATTTGTAGGCCTAGCTATCGTACCATTAGAAGTATCACAAACAA
The DNA here is from genome assembly GCF_011762595.2 of Tursiops truncatus. Classification (NCBI taxonomy): domain Eukaryota; kingdom Metazoa; phylum Chordata; class Mammalia; order Artiodactyla; family Delphinidae; genus Tursiops; species Tursiops truncatus. Next base: position 40,818,445 of record NC_047055.1, read on the forward strand.
TACAGAGAGAGTAAATTCAGAAGGCAGTAAACCCTTACTTGCATGTTGATAGTAGGAAATATAGACCTTCTCGATAGGCACTGTGCTATAATGAATTCATATAATGCTGATGCAGTTAAATACTTGAATTTCTAGAAACATATTCCCCACTGACAAATGAGGTACACCTTGTATTTCAAATATTTCCACCTTTCTCCATCTCCATACGACTACCCAGTTATAAGCTGTTATAAATTATAAGCTTTCATCATCTCTCATCTTGATTTCTATTGCAGCCTCCTAACTGGTCTCTCTGTTCTACTCTTCCTTTCCCATGTGCTCTTTACAGAGAAGTCAGGGTGATATTTTGTTAATGGTTACATCAAAACATATCTCTGCTCTTCTTAAAACTCTTTAATTCCTTCTCTCTGCATTTAGGACAAAAATCTCCAATCCTTAACGTAGCCCTCAGGATCCTTCATGATCCGGTACCTGCTAACTCTCTAGCCTCACCCTCTCACTACTTAGACACCTCAATTTCTCCATCTTGCATTCACCTTCTTGAATATCCAGTTTCTCTCCTGCCATAGTGCCATCTTATTTGCTGTTTCCTTTCCTTGAGACACTTTCCACTTCACACTGCTGGTTCCTTCTCATCCTTCAAAGTCTTAAATGTCAATTCCTCAAAAAAAGCCTCTTCTTTCTCATAGGACTTTGTGTCCTTCCTCCATTTCAGTTACACTTATATATATTTCTGAATGTACTTCTTTATTGTCTGTCTCTCCCACTAGACTATAAACTTCATGATGTTAAAAATGGGTGTACACACTACTATATTTAAAATAGATAACCAACAAGGACCTACTGTATAGCACAGGGAACTCTGCTCGATAGTCTGTAATAATCTAAATGGGAAAACAATTTGAAAAAGAATAGGTACATGTATATGTATAACTGAATCACTTTGCTATACATGTGAAACTAACACAACATTGTTAATCAACTATGCTCCAATAAAAAATAAAAAATTTTTGAAAAGAAGAAAAAAAGTCTTCTCTACTTAAAAAAAAATCATTAAAAATAATGGAGAACTCTGATCCCCTTGCCCAGTGGTGTTGGTGGGGGCAGATTGGGGAGTTAATCTTCCATCTCTTGCCTGATCAGGCAAATGTGATTTCCCCCACCTAGTGGTGTTGGCAGGTCAAGTGAGGAGCTGTTCCTCCATACCCTTCCCAGGGGAAGCAGGTGGTGCTCTGCCTGGGTGGTATCACCGGGGTCTAGTGGAGAGCTGAACCTTCACCCACACCCAACATCAATGGGATTGAAGGAAGTGCTGTGATTTAAGACTAGTAAACACTCTTCTCTACCCTATCCCTGATGCCTGCAACACCCAGTGGGCATCTGAACCTCCACACATACCTGGTAGCAATAAGACTAAATGAGGTGATGTGATGCAGGACTAATTAGCATTCCACCTCCCACTTTCCCTGGTGACAGCAGAACCAGTGAGGACCTGAACCTCAACACCTAGCTGGCATGAACGAGACAGAATTAGGCAGTGCTAGGCAGGGTTAGTTGGTATTCTACTTCCTCCTCTCCCTCCCCTGGTGTCAACAGGACCCAGCAGGGACCTGATTTTACGTCCGCCACCTGGAGGCGATGAGATGGCAAGTCAGTGTCCCACTTTTACCAGAAAGTGTTAGCAGAGTCCAGCAGGGAACAAATCTTTCACCCCAGCCATCTGAAATGAGGCAGTGTGAGTCAGTAAGCCACTTTTCCCAGCTGGTATCAGTGGGGCCAAGAAGGAAACTGAACATACACCCCACACACAACTCTCACGCTATGCCTCAATAGGCGATGACCTACTTAAAAAAAGAAAGTAAATGGGATTGAGTCTCATAATATCCAAAATTTCCAGGATAGAATAGAAAATCACTTGTCATACTAAGCACCAGGAAAATCATAACACGAATAAGAAAATACAATCAACAGATGCCAACATTGAGATAAATCAGATGTTGGAAATATCTGAAAACTATTTTAAAGCAATCATCATAAAAATGATTGAACAAGCAATTACAAATTATCTGAAACAAATGAAAACCAAAAAAAAGAACATTTCAGCAAAGAAATAGAAGGCATAAAAAAGAACCAAATGAAAGTTATAGAAGTGAAAAATGCAATAACTAAAATTAAAAATTCACTGATGGGCTCAAAAGTAGAGTAGAGATGACAGAGGATAGGATCAGTGAAACTGGGGACAGACCAATGGAATTTATCAATCTAAGCAATGAAGGTAAAATAGAGTGAAAAAATAAACACTTTTGGGGTCTGTGGAACAAAAACAAAAGAGCTAACATCCATATCATTGTAGTCCCGAGGCAGAGGACTAAGAGAGTGGAATTGAAAAAATGTCTTAAAAAAAAGATTGATGGGACTTCCCTGGTGACACAGTGAATAAGAATCCACCTGCCAATGCAGGGGACACGGGTTCCATCCCTGGTCTGGGAAGATCCCACATGCTGCAGAGCAACTAAGCCTGTGCACCACAACTACTGAGCCTGCTCTCTAGAGTCCGTGTGCCGCAACTACTGAACCCACATGCCACAACTACTAAAGTCCACATGCCTAGAGCCCATGCTCTGCAACAAGAGAAGCCACTGCAAGGAGAAGCCCACGCAGCACAATGAAGAGTAGCCTGCGCACACCGCAGCTAAGCCCACACGCAGCAACGAAGATCCAACGCAGCCAAAAATAAACAAAAAAAAAAGATTGAAAACTTCCCAAATTTAGCAAAAAAGAAAAAGAAAATAATCAACCCTACAAATTCCAGAAGCTGAGCAAATCCCAATCATGATTAATGTTTCAAATATCCAAATATCAAATGTCTTATAATATGACACATTATAACTAAACATCCATAAACAAAAGACAGAAAGAATCTTGTAAGCAGCCAGAAAGAAATGACACATTACCTATAGGTGAAGAACAATTCAAATGACAGCAGACGTCACATCAGAAACCAAGGAGGCCAGAAGGAAACGGTGCATCATTTTTCAAATACTGAAAGAAAAGTACTGTCAACTGAAAATTCTAAATACAGCAAAAATAACTTTCAGGAATAAAGGGAAAATACATTCCCATACAAAGGAAACTAAGAAAATGTGTCACTAGCAAATATACTCTTAAAGAATGGCTAAATGAAATTCTTTGAACAGAAAGGAAATGATAATAGAAGGACTGGAACTTCAGAAAGGAACAAAAAAGCATTGGAATGAGTAAACATAAGGATAAATATAATAAATTACCCACTTCTCATGAATTTATTAAATCATGTTTGATAGTTGAAGCAAAAATTATAACACCCCTGATGTGGTATACAGTGTATAATTGTGAAAAAACAATTATATTTTAAAGAGGGGAAGATAAAGAAACTGAAATAGAAGTTTTCTATACTTTACTCAAAGTGGTAATATGTCAATACCAGTAAACTGTGATATGTTTGTATATATATTGTAATACCTAGAAGCAACCACTAAGAAAATTATACAAAGCCATGTGCTTTAAAAACTATAAATAAATCAAGATGAGTTCCTCAAAAAAATGTTCAAGTAACCCACAGAAAGGCAAGAAAAGATAAACAGAGGAACAAGAATGAGAAAACAAATAATAAAGTGTCATCATTAAAAGGATAATAAGGGAATTCCATAAACAACTATATGCCTGAAAATTTGATAACATAGGTGAAACAGACTAATTTCTTGAAAGACACAAAGTACCAAAACTCATACAAGAAGAAATAGACCATCCAAATTCAACTGTACCTACTTAAAAGTAAAATTATTTGCGCTGCTATGTAAGCTATATATACAGCAAAGGACTAGTATCTAGCATATATAAAGAACTCTCAAAACTCAACAATAAGAAAAGCAAACCATCCATTTAGAAAATGGACAAAAGACATGAGCAGGCATTTCACCAAAGAGGATACAGAGATGAAAAATATGCACATAAATGATGTACAACACCATTAGCCATCATAGAAATGCAAATTAACACCACAATATCATTACACACCTATTGAAAAAATTTAAAAATAGTGATGATATCAAATCTTGGTGAGGATACTAAGGAACTGCATCACTCATACCATACATTGCTGGTGGCCATGTAAAATGATAAGCTGCTTTAGAAAACAAGAAAACAGTTTGGCAGTTTCTTATAAAACTAAAACCTGTAATTATCATATGACCAAGCAATAGCACTCTTGGGAAATTTATCCCAGAGAATGAAACTTACGTTCATACAAAAACCTGTACATGAATGTGCATAGCAGCTGTATTAGTTTGCTTGGGCTGCCATAACAAAATACCACAGACTAGGTGGCTTAAACAACAGAAATGTCTTTTCTCACAGTTCTGGAGGCTGGAAGTCCCAGATCAAGATGTCGACTGGGTTAGTTTCTTCTGAGACTGCTCTCCATGGCTTTCTGATAGCAACCCTCTTGCTGCCTCTTCACATGGTTTTTCCTCATCCCTCTATGCACACTGTGCCCCTGGCATCTCTTCCTTTCCTTATAAGGACACCAGGCATATTGGATTCACAGCCTCATTTTACTCTGAAGTACTGGGGGTTGGGACCTCAACACATAAATTCTGGAGGAACACAGTCCAACCCATAACAGTAGTTTTATTTATAACAATAAAAAAATGGACATTGTAAAACAACTATACCCCAATTAAAAAAATTGAAACAACTCAAATGTCCTTCAACAGGTGAATGGTTAAACAAGCTGTGATACATTCATACGATGGAATACTACTCAGGAATAAAAAGGAACAAAGTATTGATACACACAGCAACCAGGATGAATATCCAGGGAATTATGCTGAGTGAAAATGTCAATACCAAAAGGTTACACACTGTATGATTCAATTTATATAACATTCTTAAAATGACAAAATTATAGAAATAGAGAAGAAATTCGCTGTCACCAGGATCAGGGACAGGGAGTTGTGTGGCTATAAAAGGGCCAGGCATCTCCACAGGGAGATGAGTGTGACTATAAAAGGGCAACAGGAGGGATCCTTGTGGTGATGGAACTGCTCTTTATCTTGACGGAATCAATGTCAATATCCTGGCTGTGAGATTGTCCTATAATTTCTCAGGATATTGCCACTGAGAGACACAGGGGAAAGGACACATTGGATTGCCATGTGTTATTTCTTACAAGTATACCTGAATCTACAATTCACTCAAAATAAAACTGATAAAATTACTTACTTAATTGTTAAACTGTCATAAAAATAACGTTTAGTTATAGTTCTCTATAAAAAGGTATTTGTTGAATGAAGAAATGCATGAATAGTTTAACTTTACAGCCTGATCTCATAACCACTAATCATATTATTTAACAAGATGTGACCCTCTGCCTGGACATGTATCACTCTGAAGAGGATATTGATGTCACAAAGCCACATGAAAGCTGTCAAGTTCATAACAGATAGACAGGATAAGAAAATGAGTAAACAGCTATTACAAATGGTTACAGGAAACTACCTTTGGGACTAGTGTTAAAGCCTGAGGGCAGGAATAGGAGAACAGCTAACTGAACGATATGTGCACAGGAATAAGGGTCTATTAGGGAAGGTTCCTGGGAGTAAGGAACTAAGGCAATTTGGCTCCACAGACTTTATTCTTAACAACTATACCATGTGAGGAAACCGTTACAATGTGGCCGTCTGCAAGGCAGGAAGAGAACTCTCACTAGAACCTGACCATGCTGGTATTCTAACCTTGGACTTCCAGCCTCCAGAACTGTGAGAAATAAATGTCTGTGTTTTAAGCCACCCAGTCTATGGTATTTGTTATGGCAGCTTGAGCTAAGACAGGTCTATATAAACATCCCTCATTCCCCTGCCCTCTTAAAAAACTGGCTCTAGATAAAATGCTCATAAGGAAAACAGAAAGGATATTTCCATGAACTAACTTAGATACTAGGTGGCTATAGGAGAACTTATTTAGAAATTAGTTTTAATGGGACATAAAAGATTTACAACACAGCAATGTAATTTCACTAGAATATCAAATTTCAGCGCTGTTGTAAAAGGTAACCAGATGCCAAGTTAGCTAAACCCAGAGCAATACAGCGATCTGAAAGGGAAAAAAGAAAGCCACAAAAAAGGGAAAACCAGGCTAGACCCCTAAGGAGGAATACAAAGAAATAATATGAGACATAAAATGTAACAGGAAAACCTTCCCATATCACACAAGGTACCAAAGAAGGACAAAAGAACACAATGGCCCTCAGATAAATCAGGAGAGAAAGCTGAGAGTAGGTGACTGAGCAAAGCTGTTTTCCTGGTCTTTCTGAAAACATCCAGGTGTTATCAGTTTCCCAGAATAAAAGCCACTAGTGAAGGGAGGATGGTATGTCAGATCACAGGAAGGAAGACACCAGCTGAAAAGAACATTAAAATGCTGAACGGACCATTTTAGAAAACTGGCAGATGTGAAGCCATAGAGAGATCTCTTTAAGAAGTGCCCAAGCCTAGAATACACAGTGGAGATTAGCAAGTTTACAAAAGGTTAATTTACTTTACCTGTGGCTCATTTACTCACTACAATCTGAAAAGTGAACTCCTCTTTCTTTCATGTTCCCTCATGTCCTTCCCCTAGGACCTGGAACAAAGTGGGAAACATGGTAGATCCTTAGTGAATACTTTATGATGAGCTTCAGATTCTAGGTAGAAGGAAAAGACCTACAATAATGAACCCAAAACAATTACAAAAATGGAAATAGGAACATACATATCGATAATGACCTAAAATGTAAATGGACTAAATACTCCCACCAAAAGACACAGATTGGCTGAATGGATACAAAAACAAGACCCATATATTTGCTGTCTACAAGAGACCCACTTCAGACCTATACATACAGACTGAAAGTAAGGGGATGGAAAAAGATATTCCATGCAAATGGAAACCAAAAGAAAGCTGGAGTAGCAATTCTCATATCAGACAAAATAGACTTTAAAATAAAGACTATTAGAAGAGACAAAGAAGGACACTACATAATGATCAAAGGATTGATCCAAGAAGAAGATATAACAATTGTAAATATTTATGCACCCAACATAGGAGCACCTCAATACATAAGGCAAATACTAACAGCCATAAAAGGGGAGATCGACAGTAACACATTCATAGTAGGGGACTTTAACACCCCACTTCCACCAATGGACAGATCATCCAAAATGAAAATAAATAAGGAAACACAAGTTTTAAATGATACATTAAACAAGATGGACTTAATTGATATTTAAAAGACATTCCATCCGAAAACAACAGAATACACATTTTTCTCAAGTGCTCATGGAACATTATCCAGGATAGATCATATCTTGGGTCACAAATCAAGCCTTGGTAAATTTAAGAAACTTGAAATTGTATCAAGTATCCTTTCTGACCACAATGCTATGAGACTAGATATCAACTACAGGAAAAGATCTGTAAAAAATACAAACACATGGAGGCTAATCAATACACTACTTAATAATGAAGTGATCACTGAAGAAATCAAAGATGAAATTTAAAAATACCTAGAAACAAATGACAATGGAGACACGACAACCCAAAATTTATGGGATGCTGCAAAAGCAGTATTAAGAGGGAAGTTTATAGCAATACAATCCTACCTTAAGAAACAGGAAACATCTCGAATAAACAACCTAACCTTGCACCTAAAGCAATTAGAGAAAGAAGAACAAAAAGACCCCAAAGTTAGCAGAAGGAAAGAAATCATAAACATCAGATCAGAAATAAATAAAAAAGAAATGACGGAAATGATAGCAAAGATCAATAAAACTAAAAGCTGGTTCTTTGAGAAGATAAACAAAATTGATAAACCACTAGCCAGACTCATCAAGAAAAAAAGGGAGAAGACTCAAATCAATAGAATTAGAAATGAAAAAGGAGAGGTAACAACTGACACTGCACAAATACAAAAGATCATGAGAGATTACTACAAGCAACTCTATGCCAATAAAATGGACAACCTGGAAGAAACGGACAAATTCTTAGAAATGCACAACCTGCCAAGACTGAATCAGGAAGAAATAGAAAATATGAACAGACCAATCATAAGCACTGAAACTGAAACTGTGATTAAAAATCTTCCAACAAACAAAAGCCCAGGACCAGATGGCTTCACAGGCGAATTCTATCAAACATTTAGAGAAGAGCTAACATCTATCCTTCTCAAACTCTTCCAAAATATAGCAGAGGGAGGAACACTCCCAAACTCATTTTACGAGGCCCCCATCACTCTGATACCAAAACCAGACAAGGATGTCACAAAAACAGAAAACTGCAGGCCAATATCACTGATGAACATAGATACAAAAATCCTCAACAAAATAATAGCAAAGAGAATCCAACAGCACATTAAACGGATCATACACCATGACCAAGTGCGGTTTATTCCAGGAATGCAAGGATGCTTCAATATACGCAAATCAATCAACGTGATACACCATATTAACAAATTGAAGGAGAAAAACCATGTGATCATCTCAATAGATGCAGAGAAAGCTTTCGACAAAATTCAACACCCATTTATGATAAAAACCCTGCAGAAAGTAGGCATAGAGGGAACTTACCTCAACATAATAAAGGCCATATATGACAAACCCAGAACCAACATCATCCCCAATGGTGAAAAACTGAAAGCATTTCCACTAAGATCAGGAGCAAGACAAGGTTGCCCACTCTCACCACTCTTATTCAACATAGTCTTGGAAGTTTTAGCCACAGCAATCAGAGAAGAAAAGGAAATAAAAGGAATCCAAATTGGAAAAGAAGAAGTAAAGTTGTCACTGTATGCAGATGACATGATACTATACATAGAGAATCCTAAAGATGCTACCAGAAAACTACTAGAGCTAATCAATGAATTTGGTACACTAGCAGGATACAAAATGAATGCACAGAAATCTCTGGCATTCCTATACACTAATGATGAAAAATCTGAAAGTGAAATCAAGAAAACACTCCCATTGACCACTGCAACAAAAAGAATAAAATATCTAGGAATAAACCTACCTAAGGAGACAAAAGACCTGTATGCAGAAAATTATAAGACACTGATAAAAGAAATTAAAGATGATACAAATAGATGGAGAGATATACCATGTTTTTGGATTGGAAGAATCAACATTGTGAAAATGACTCTACTACCCAAAGCAATGTACAGATTCAATGGAATCCCTATCAAACTACCACTGCCATTTTTCACAGAACTAGAACAAAAAATTTCACAATTTGTATGGAAACACAAAAGACCCCGAATAGCCAAAGCAATCTTGAGAACTTAAAACGGAGCTGGAGGAATCAGGCTCCCTGACTTCAGACTATACTACAAAGCTACAGAAATCAAGACAGTATGGTACTGGCACAAAAACAGAAAGATAAATCAATGGAACAGGATAGAAAACCCAGAGATAAACCCACACACATATGGTCACCTTATCTTTGATAAAGGAGGCAGGAATGTACAGTGGAGAAAGGACAGCCTCTTCAATAAGTGGTGCTGGGAAAACTGGACAGGTACATGTAAAAGTATGAGATTAGATCGCTCCCTAACACCATACACAAAAATAAGCTCAAAACGGATTAAAGACCTAAATGTAAGGCCAGAAACTATCAAACTCTTAGAGGAAAACATAGGCAGAACACTCTATGACATAAATCACAGCAAGATCCTTTTTGACCCACCTCCTAGAGAAATGGAAATAAAAACAAAAGTAAACAAATGGGACCTAATGAAACTTCAAAGCTTTTACACAGCAAAGGAAACCATAAACAAGAGCAAAAGACAACCCTCAGAATGGGAGAAAATATTTGACAATGAAGCAACTGACAAAGGATTAATCTCCAAAATTTACAAGCAGCTCATGCAGCTCAATAAGAAAGAAACAAACAACCCAATCCAAAAATGGGCAGAAGACCTAAACTGACATTTCTCCAAAGAAGATATAAAGACTGCCAACAAACACATGAAAGAATGCTCAACATCATTAATCATTAGAGAAATGCAAATCAAAACTACAATGAGATAACATTTCACACCAGTCAGAATGGCCATCATCAAAAAATCTACAAACAATAAGTGCTGGAGAGGGTGTGGAGAAAAGGGAACACTCTTGCACTGTTGGTGGGAATATAAATTGATACAGCCACTGTGGAGAACAGTATGGAGGTTCCTTAGAAAACTACAAATAGAATTTCCATATGACCCAGCAATCCCACTACTGGGCATATACCCTGAGAAAACCATAATTCAAAAAGAGTCATGTACCAAAATGTTCATTGCAGCTCTATTTACAATAGCCCGGAGATGGAAACAACCTAAGTGTCCATCATCGGATGAATGGATAAAGAAGATGTGGCACATATATACAATGGAATATTACTCAGCCATATAAAGAAATGAAATTGAGCTATTTGTAATGAGGTGGATAGACCTAGAGTCTGTCATACAGAGTGAAGTAAGTCAGAAAGAGAAAGACAAATACCGTATGCTAACACATATATATGGAATTTAAGGAAAAGAAATGTCATGAAGAACCTAGTGGTAAGACAGGAATAAAGACACAGACCTACTAGAGAATGGACTTGAGGATATGGGGACAGGGAAGGGTAAGCTGTGACAAAGCGAGAGACAGGCATGGACATATATACACTACCAGACGTAAGGTAGATAGCTAGTGGGAAGCAGCTGCCTAGCACAGGGAGATCAGCTTCGTGCTTTGTGACCAGCTAGAAGGGTGGGATAGGGAGGGTGGGAGGGAGGGAGACGCAAGAGGGAAGAGATATGGGAACATATGTATACGTATAACTGATTCACTTTGTTATAAAGCAGAAACTAGCACAGCATTGTAAATCAATTATACTCCAATAAAGATGTAAAAAAAAAAGAATGAGAATTCACCAGTAGTATCATTGATGAAGGGCCATGACAAATCTCAATCTAAATCTTATTAAAAAAGAACAATTTATATCTTTCACTATTTTAATGAAAACATTGCTCTGATTGTTTAAAAGATTGTCACGTCTCTATTTTCTATACAATTTTATGTATTGAAAAGTACAGCTACAATTCTAATCACAAAATCATTCAATTCCAGGTGGTATAGGGTTGGCCCAAAAGTTCGTTCGGGTTTTTCTGTGACATCATAAGTAAAACCCGAATGAACTTCTTGACGACCCCAATATTTTTTTCTCTTTACACTTGCTTCCTGGTCATATCCAAAGCTTTGAGGAGCTACACAAAGCCTGGGGGGAGTGGTATGAGGAACCCCCTCCCACCTGGCCAGTATGACTAGAAGCGGCCAACCACTAATCAAATATCAATTAACAAATATCAATTATATTTCTGTGCCATGCACTACTCTAGGCAGTGGAGATGGAGTGGTGAATGAGGTAGACAATGTCCCTGACTTTAATGAGTTTATACTCTGGTGAAGAAACAGGTAATAGCAAGAAAATGTATTAGTAAAAGGATAGTTTCAGATACTGATGAGTATAGTGAAGAGCATGATAAAGTGATAGAAAGACATGGCCATGGTGGTCAAGAAAGGCCTTGTTGTGGAGGTGATATTGGAGGTGGGTTCTGGACGATGAAAATGAAGCAGCCACATTCTGGTGGAAGAGCATTACAAAGCATTTCCAATGAGTTGGAAAGATAGTTATTATTCTCCAGGAACATATTAACAGACTGCTGTCTACTCTTCACTTTGCTCCACTCTAGTCATATTGCACTTTTCATTTCTGTTATGTACCTTTGGACATGCCATTTCCCCTGCCTGCAACACTCTTCTCCCATTCCCTTTGGTCATCCTCTCTTAGCCTTCAGGATTCATGGTAAAGATGCCTTCCTGAGTCAGGCCTTCACCAATATCCATCAAATGAGATTACGATTCCATGCTAGACTTCCCATAGCACCCTGTACTTTCCTTTTGTAACTCTCACCCAACATACAATTCACTTAATGTTTCCATTCCTTGATTTACCGGAAGTCCCATGACCGTAGAGGCCATGTATTAACTATTGTTGTCATTACGCTTATCATATCACATTATCATCTGCCTTTTGATGATTTGATGATTCAATTCCTGGAATCAGGAAACTGAGCTTAATAATGTCTTCATGGTCCTGTGATTGACTTAATATGCACATAAAACATTTTTCACAGATGCTTTAAGGTTTAAATATTGTATATATTTTTTCAATTTAGTAAGCTGCATTCATTCCCATCTCTGTTTACTATCTTCACCATTCCACAAATTAAATTCACTGAAGTGACACTTCCAAGATTTTGAAAGTGTCTGCCATAATCAAGGCTTCTCAAATTTAGAGTGCATCAGAATTACCTAGGTTGTTGTTTAAAAACACATCACACTCACGTGTCATAGTTTTTGAACATCTTGCACTGCCCATTGCTTTCCAATTTCAGGATAACAAATGAATAAAATGTAATCTGAGATTCCTAGATTAGGGATAGGTAGTTTTGAGCTCTGATAACATTTTAGTTCTCAATACAGCATGTAAATCTTGTCACGTAAGATGTGAATGTTTCTTACGTCAACCTAGCAAAGAACACATAATAGAAGGGGTTGAAAATTCCTTCAAAGCCACTTTGGATTTTCCAAGCTTTATGGCGCAAAGTAAAATTTTAATATAGCAAAGTTGGCTTGAAGTTCTGCAGAAAGTACTGGGTGCAGTTCAACTTTAAGCATGTTCTTTAATTTAAAAAGTCAATAATTGGAAGATGAAAAATAATGAGCTCTATTACAGTGCTAACAGCTTAATGAGGAATTTGGGGTTTGTTTATGCACTTGGTATTGGTCTTCTAGACTGGCCTTCTGTCGTAAATCACTTTAAAACAATAGTACAGAGTGGATTGGAAAGTGAGAGGCAAATTCAGATCTACGTGAATATACTATATTTAGCATGGATTATTTTCACATCACATTTAATGTCTGACCCTAGAGCCTGAGTATCCATGGAATTTGTGCTCATAGCTCATAGGGGCTGCTTTACTGTGCTGGAACAGAGATGCGGATTTCCTCAATACCTGATGATTCCAATCCTGAAAGCCAAGGTTACACTAAACAGAGTCTAAAGGAAGACACGCAGATGTGCAAGAATGATATGAAAACCCCTCCTTCTTATTAAGAAAAGGAATAATTTGCATCTCACAATATTCTTTGCTCCCAGTGATGCTTTTTTGGGGGTACATACAACTGCTCTTATACAAGGTAAGATGGCTGGGCATTTTGAGAAATGTCCACAGTCACTTACCACCAACTAAAGGGAGGAATAGCTTTGAAGAGCACAAGCAGGAAGTGCCCAGCAGTCAGCTGCATGAAATGTCCATGCTCTGAGGTTGAAGGGAAAAAGCTTTTCCAGTATTACTGTCCAAATGAGGCACTTTTCAATGCATTCTGAAGCAAGGAAGACTAAAGGGCTCTCTTATTCAATAAACACACAATATACACATGCATACACACACGTACACACACATGCTCACCAGGTCTTCAGCAAAAATGTTAAATGGATAAGGTTGTCTTTGGCTCTCAACGAGCCTTTCTGTACTCACAACTTTACTTCTATTTGGTGCCCCCAAGCACCCACTGCTTGCCTCCCCCATTTCCCTCATGCTGCCTCCTAAGGTGAGTCCCCTCTAGGAAGCACCCTAGGTACTGAACTGTTCCCGCCCTGACTCCCAAATCACATCACCTGTTCTCCATCCTCTATTCCACTTTATCAGAACTCTGCTCCCTATTTAAGCTAAGCTGACTCTCTCTCTCCCTCTCTCTCTCTCTCTCTCTCTCTCTCTCTCTCAAACCAGCTTCCATGTTGTGAGCAGCACTATGGAAAGGCCCACATGATGAGGAACTGAAGGCTGCTGCTAACAGCCACATAAGTGAGCTTGGAAGTATATCCTTTAGTTGCAGTCAAGTTTTCAGATAACTACAGCCCTATATAACAGCTTCACTAAAACCTCTTGAGGGATCCGGAGACAGAACAACCTAACTAAACCCCTCTTGAATTCCTGACCCTCAGATATTATGAGATAATAAATGTTTATTGTTTTAAACTGCTAAATTTTGGGTAAATTTGTTATTCAGCAGTAGATAACTAACACAGCTTCCAAAATATCACCTACCTTAGAATATCTCCGTATAGTGCCTAAAATTTTCAAAGTAGATATTTAAATCTCAAAGACATTGCCCACTCACAAATGTTTGTTTATTTGGGGGGAGGGTTGAGTGTTACATTGTTATTATTGGCCCTTAATACCTCATATAAAATAAATTTTCCAAATATTTTTTACCTACAAAGCCTTCCAAATAAGACTTGGGGAAATTATTTGCTTTTATCTTCTTTGTTTTGCCTAATTTCAAGCCTTTCCTTTTTCAGTTCCTTATTATAAACATAACGTTTGTTCACCGTAGAAAATTTGGAAAATATAATACCAATCCAGAAGTTACCACTCTTAATAAGAGTCAAGCAACAGATGAGATCAAATGTGGGAGTGAGAACTAAAAACCAATTTTCCCAAACTAATAGTTTTGTCTAAGATAATAATTTTCAACCTATCAGATTCAACATCCTTTTTTTTCTAACAAATATTTTCCATGTTCACTTTAATATTCTAAAATGAAATTCATAGGTAATATAACTCTGCTATGCACCTAATTTGAAAAAAAAACATGATTCCCTAACTGGAATATAAAGGAGAAAGAAAAAGACAGTAATAAGCAATAAAATAACATGTATCTTCAAAATTAATACACAGAAATCTCTTGCCTTCCTATACACTAAAAACAGAAGATCAGAAAGACATTAAGGAAATACTCCCATTTACCATTGCAACAAAAAGAATAAAATACCTAGGAATAAACCTACCTAAGGAGGCAAAAGACTTGTACACAAAAAACTATAAGATACTGGGCTTCCCTGGGGGCGCAGTGGTTGAGAGTCCACCTGCCGATGCAGGGGACACGGGTTCGTGCCCCGGTCTGGAAGGATCCCACATGCCATGGAGCGGCTGGGCCTGTGAGCTATGGCTGCTCAGCCTGCGCGTCCAGAGCCCGTGCTCTGCAATGGGAGAGGCCACGACAGTGAGAGGCCCACGTACCGCAAAAACAAACAAACAAACAAACGAACAAAGCTATAAGATACTGATGAAAGAAATCAAAGACAATACAAACAGATGGAGAGATATACCATGTTCTTGGATTGGAAGTATCAATGTTGTGAAAATGACTATACTACCCAAAGCAATCTACAGATTCAATGCAATCTCTATCAAATTACCAAGGGCATTTTTCATAAAATTAGAACAAAAAATTTCACAATTTGGAAACACAAAAGACCCCAAATAGCCAAAGCAATCATGAGAAAGAAAAATGGAGCTGGAGGAATCACACTACCTGACTTCAGACAATATTACAAAGCTACAGTAATCAAGACAGTATGGTAATGGCACAAAAACAGAAATATAGATCAATGGAACAGTATAGAAAGCCCACAGACAAACCCATGCACCTACGGTCACCTAATCTATGACAAAGGAGGCAAGAATATACAATGGAGAAAAGACAGCCTGTTCAATAAGTGGTGCTGGGAAAACTGGATAGCTACATGTAAAGAATGAAATTAGAACACTCCCTAACACCGTACACAAAAATAAACTCAAAATAGATTAAAGACCTAAATGTAAGGCCAGACGCTATAAAACTCTTAGAGGAAAATGTAGGCAGAACACTCTGACATAAATCGCAACAAGGTCTTTATTGAACCACCTCCTAGAGTAATGAAAATAAAAACAAAAATAAACAAATGGGACCTAATTAAACTTAAAAGCTTTTGCTAAGCAAAGGAAACCATAAACAAGACAAAAAGACAACCCTCAGAATGGGAGAAAATATTTGCAAACAAAGCAACTGACAAAGGATTAATCTCCAAAATATACAAGCAGCTCATACAGCTCAATATCAGAAAAAACAAATAACCCAATACAAAAATGGGCAGAAGGCCTAAATAGACATTTCTCCAAAGAAGATATACAGATTTCCAATGAACACATGTAAGGATGCTCAACATCACTAATCATTAGAGAATTGCAAATCAAAACTACAGTGAGGTATCACCTCACACCAGTCAGAATGGCTATCATCAGAAAATCTACAAACAATAAATGATGGAGCGGGTGTGGAGGAAAGGGAACCCTCTTACACTGTTGGTGGGAATGTAAATTGATACAGCCACTATGGAGAACAGTTACGGAGGTTCTGTAAAAACTAAAAATAGAACTACCACATGACCCAGCAATCCCACTACTGGGCATATACCCAGAGGAAACCATAATTCAAAAAGACACATGCACCCCAATGTTCATTGCAGCACTATTTACAATAGGCAGGACATGGAAGCAACCTAAATGTCCATCAACAGATGAGTGGATAAAGAAGATGTGGTACATATATTCAATGGAATATTACTCAGCCATAAAAAGGAACAAAACAGGGTCATTTGTAGAGACGTGGATGGACCTAGAGACTGTCATACAGAGTGAAGTAAGTCAGAAAGAGAAAAGCAAATATTGTATGTTAATGCATATATGTGGAATCTAGAAAGATGGTATAGACGATCTTATTTGCAAAGCAGAAATAGAGACACAGACGTAGAGAACAAATGTATGGATACCAAGGGGGAAAGGGGGGTGGGAGGAATTGGGAGATTGGGATTCACATATATACACTATTGATACTATGTATAAAATAGATAACTAATAAGAACATACTGTATAGCACAGGGAACTCTACTTAATGCACTGTGGTGACCTAAATAGGAAGGAAATCCAAAAAAGAGAGGATATATGTATATGTATAGCTGATTCATCTTGCTGTACAGTAGAAACTAACACACCATTGTAAAGCAACTGTACTCCAATAAAAATTAATTTAAAAAATGAAACAAATAGGGCTTCCCTGGTGGCGCAGTTGTTGAGAGTCTGCCTGCCGATGCAGGGGACACAAGTTCGTGCCCCAGTCCAGGAAGATCCCACATGCCACGGAGCAGCTAGGCCCGTGAGCCATGGCCGCTGAGCCTGCGCGTCCAGAGCCTGTGCTCCGCAATGGGAAAGGCCACAACAGTGAGAGGCCCGCGTACCAAAAAAAAAAAAAAAAAAAAAAGAAAAATATAAAATAAAATAACATGTATCTTAACATATAAATGCTTTGATATGACTACACTAGGAGACATAATGAAGGGGTCAGATGTCTACTGTGAATGTGACAGCTATATATGCAGATTGATTTGGGACTGTTGTATTGGTGTTTCAAACACTACAAGCACTATGCAAACCAGAAAACAGTGGAGTGCCATCTTTAAACTCGTAAAAGAAAGAAGATGTCAACCCATAAGTCTATATCTAGGGAAAATATCTTTCAAAAATGAAGAAGAGGGCTTCCCTGGTGACGCAGTGGTTAAGAATCTGCCTGCCAATGCTGGGGACACGGGTACGAACCCTGGTCCAGGAAGATCCCACATGCCGCAGAGCAACTAAGCCCGTGCACCACAACTACTCAGCCTGCGCTCTAGAGCTCACAAGCCACAACTCCTGAAGCCCATGCACCTAGAGCCTGTGCTCTGCAACAGGAGAAGCCACTGCAATGAGAAGCCCATGCACTGCAACGAACAGCAGCCCCCGCTCACCGCAACTAGAGAAAGCCTGTGCACAGCAACAAAGACCCAGCACAGCCAAAAATAAATAAAGAAAATAAATAAATTTATTTTTAAAATGAAGCAGAAATAAAGACATCTTCAGACAAGAGCTGAGAGAATTCATTGCCATCAGACCTGCAGTACAAGAAATGTTGAAGGGAATTCTTCAGGCAAAAGGAGTACAATACCAGACAGATACTTGTATATATGAAAAAAGTTATAAATACCAGAAATGGTTAAAAAAAAAAAGGTAAATACCACGAAAAGCATTGCCATCAGGAACACAATCTTCCAGAATGTTGAATGCAACTTGCTAAGGCTGTGTGGCCTTGATCAAGCTATTTAACTTCTCTGTGTCTCAGTTTCTTCATCTTTAACATGAGAATAATGATAGTATGTACTTTTTAGGGTGTTGTGAGGATTAAATAAGTTAATATATAGAACATGCTTACAACAGTGCCTGGCACATAGAAAGCTAAATAAATGATAGCTATTATTGTTACTAAAGTCTTAAACAAAACACAGTAAAAATCTTTGCTCAATAAACAATTTCATTCCTAGAAATTTTCACATATATTAAAATTGTGCAAAATATACTTTGTGGCTATAAGTAAAACAGACTTAGGCTCTAGGCTTGGATAATTTTAAATATATTTTACACCTACCTGAACACCTTGACTGACATTCAGAAGTCTTGTAGGACGTGAACAGAACAATTATTCATTGTGTGAGAATGTAACACATTCTCATTGCAGAGCATCTAATATCCCTAACACTTCCTCTCACCCAGTAGTGCCCTCCAACAAGTGACAGCCAAGAACACCCTGAAAAATTCCAAAACAACCCCTTCTAGCAATATAATCCTATTTAAAATCCTAATCCAGGAGCAGGCCTAGGGACCATTTACCATTACCTAAAGGCAGTGGGACAGATAGCTGGTTTCTCAGAAGGAGAGTTTTGCTACATAACAAATGTAGCTATATCTCAACCTGGGTTCAAATACTTATGCATGTGATCTTGGACTAATCTCTTAATCTCTCTGTGCCTCAGTTTCTCATATGTAAAATGTGATTATAGTAGGTCCTACCTTACAGGGCTATGAGGATTAGTGACAATGTATATACAGCACTTAGCAAAGTATCTGGCTCAAAATAAATAATAGTAAGAGTTGTTGTTGTTTTACATCCCTGTATGCTATTAGAGGAAGAATTAGGAAGAGTCATCCATTGTGGCAGGACTATTAGTGCCCAACAAATACTCAGTGTACTCCCTTACATTTCCCAGACCCCTTTGCAGTTAGGGTAGGGCCTTGTGACTGGTTCTGGCCAATGAACTACAAGCAGAAGTGATGTGTCATTCATTTAGAGGCCTAAGTAAGTAAGAGCTGGTGTGCTGTCTCCTTGTCTTTCTTCTCCACATAACCTTGCATAAGAGAGAAATGAGCACCTGATCAGGGCATCCCTATTTAACAAATAAGGAGATTGAGGTACAAAGAATGTAAGATTGAACTGGCTTTCATATGCAATGACTTTCAGTCTCCTGTGTACTGTATAAAAGGCCCTTGACATAAATAAGAATTGTTTCCAAATTCACCATTATGTATAATTTCCCTCATGAAATTACATCTAATAAGTAGAAAAAAAATAACCCTGTTGAGACAAATGTGCTAGGTAGTTGGTTAGGCTCACTCACTAACTAGTTGACTCTCTCTCACACTCTACCCTTGACTAGGAAATTCAGTTTCATGCCTTAACAAAAAGACAAAATTATCTATCATGGAACTGAAGTGTTGTTATTAAAGAGTCAGTACAACAAATGATAAAATCATGTATGTTAAGGATCTACTATATACAAGCCACAGATAGTTATACATGAAAGTGGATATTAGAGGTCATGGCATCTAATGCTTACACTTTACACATGAGGAAACTGAAGCCAAACAAAGGAAAAAGGATAACCCCAAGATGATCAAGCTAGATAATGACAGTCCTGGAGTAATAAACAAGGTTCCCTACCTCCTAGATCAGCAGTCTTTCCACTAATGTCCACTATTTCTGACATATGACCATCTAAACATACATGGCTTTGTTTCCCCTTTCTGTGGTACAGGTCCATGAAGTTATATAAGAGGTTGAAATAGCACATCATAATGAGCTGAGAAAAAAAGCCTAGATGTCATTGAAATGTGAGAAAAGCTAGTTAATAGTATGTAAATCTATATAGGAAAAGAACATTCACAAACCAAATCCCTATCCAAAAACCCGTAGAATCATTCATCTCCACAAAACATCTGTGCTGTCCATGAAAAAAAAATGCATTTGGAGTCCTTTTTCCTGGGAAGGGATTGCAGAGAAGCATTTATCCTCATTCTCTGTAACTTCCAAAGTGACTAGCTGGCAATAAAGATATAGCATAGGGCTAGGGTCCAGAGTATGGCCTGTTAATGTATTGTAGGGACACTAGCTGGTTTGTAGAAGGAATGGCCCCAACTTGTGCCTTGGCTTTCTAAGTAACTGACCAAGTAACTGACCCAGCTTGACCATTTGGTTCCAGAAGCAGCAGGAACCAGAGGCTTTCTTTCACCTTTGAGGAGCTCACACCTCCAACTAAATATCTCTTCACCACTTCAGCCTTTCCACCTTTAGTCTCAAGACCACGCAAGAGGAGAAAACATTGTCAGAATGGAATTTGCCTCAATCTCAAACTCCCTTTCTGTGGAAAAAATCCTAGCTTGCTCTCTCCAGTCTTACTGCCAGATTGTAAACTAGTAAATCTCAGCACAAACAGCTGAAGGCCACATAGGCCCAACTGTCCTGTGTAGACCTTGGGAGAAACATTTGTCATGTGTTACACACCAGGGGCATAAATTACAGCATGCAGTGCTGAGGAGGATCCATTTATAAAAAGGACTTTTTTCAAAAAGTATCTTCTGTTTTACATTTGGTAGTGTTTATGGATAGCTAGTGAGAAGCAGCTGCATGGCACAGGGAGATCAGCTCGGTGCTTTGTGACCACCTAGAGGTCTGGGGTAAGGAGGGTGGGAGGGAGACACAAGAGGGAGGGGATATGGAGATATACATATGCACATAGCTGATTCACTTTGTTATACAGCAGAAACTAACACAACACTGTAAAGCAATTATATTCCAATAAAGATGTTAAAAAATTAATAACATACAAAACAGTATCTTCTGTTAACTCTGATATCATCTACACCTAGAAATGGAATATTTTCTTTCTTTGTTGGGAGGAGGGTAGTAGGCAGACAGGGCCTAGTGAACGCACCTGCCAGAATGCCACCATTATACAGAATGCTGACAAAACAAATCGTGGTGCATACCCAAGTGGGTTCTGTCAGGTTTTCCAGTTGTCAGTGGTTTAGCGAAATCATTAGTGAATTCCCTCAAGACCTCAGAATGCATATCATCTGGGCCTGCTGATTGCTATATATTTCAAGCTCGTTCATTTGCCCACATTTTTTATCAATTGCTACTGCTCAGATTTTTCTTACTGCCTAAAAGTCTCCACTGTTTCTTTTTCCTAAAGAATATATATAATATATATATAATATATTATATATACAATAAATATGTATTATGTATTTAGATATGTGTGTGCACACATTTATACATTCACACATATACATATATACATATGTGGTTAAGTGTTGTCATTGTGTGTGTATATAGTATTTATAGCCACTTTCAGGAGAGTTGCTATTTAAAGATCTGATCTTCCTCAAGCACAAATACCCTAAACAAGACCTTTGCAATTAATTCATTCCACATTTCTATGCCCATATTTTTCTGCTCAAATCAACTCCCCGCTTCTTGTTCCAGCAGCCCCAAGGTTTAAACAGAATGCAGTTTAGGAGTAGAAAATGCTTTAGGGCACTGGTTCTCAAGTTTCTGTATCAAAATTCCCTGGAGAGTTTGTTAAAACACAGATTGCTGATCACACAAGAGTTTGATTTAGTAGGTCTAGCGGGGAGGAGGGTGCTAAGAGTTTGCACTTCTAACAACTTTCTAGGTGACACTGATGCTGCTGGTCCCGGGACCACACTTTGAAAACCAGTGCTTTGGGAGCTGTGGTGAAGAGACTTGGACGCTTGCTGATGCAAGTCTGCCTGCCTGACTCCATAGATCAAAAATGGCTCCCAGGGCACAGATCAAGAGAGAAAAATAAGACTTTTGTTTATGTGTGTCAATCTGAGGGAAAGGACTGTACAGTTTTATACCACCTCTCTCTTACAACTATGCGAGTTTGCACAGAATCGGTAACCTGCACTTGTGAGAAATGAAGGGGAAAAATAAGGAATAACATGTAGTTAGCCATTCCATGTTTGCTGGACACTGATCTTTAGATTATGACAGATAAAGGAGAAAAATGATGAGTTTACCAGTTCACCTCTACCCTAGACAAACTTGATGCTGTAAGTCTCAAACTTTAGCGTGAACATTTAGATTTAGGAGTCTTCATCAGACCCTCTTGATGTGAATCGTGGGGCACTGGCCTAGGAACTAGCACTTTAACAAGTGATTCTGGGCCAAGTGGCATAAGGACCACACTTGGAGAAGCATTGTTCTAATGGTAAAAAAGCAGAACACATAGGAAAGAGAAAAGAATAATGCTTATAAGAAAATCTAGAGGCAAGTGTCACTTCATGTGGTGCAGACAACATACTCAGGGCTAGCAAACGAATGGAGAGATCAGAGTGAATTATTTTTCCTGCAAATGGCATCTAGAATTTTTGGAAACATAAACAGGGATTTGTTTAGTAAAGATAATATCTTCAGCATAGCTCCTTGAATGAGACACTGAAAAATGGATGAATTACGCAATGCTTTTATATAAAGATTTACGCATTTTCTTCAAAGCACTTGTATTAACAAACTGCATCTGCAATAGTGTCTCTATGAACTCACCTTGCCCCATTTGAAAGATGAATAAATAGAAACCTAGAGACCACTTTGCCCATGGTCACACAACAAGCTAAGTGACTGAGCTAAGATTAGAACTCAGGCCTCAGTGCTGTCCAGAGATGCCTCAGTGGTGCCAGGCTGAAGTTACAGGAAGAGACAATGGAAAAACATACTTTGTGGTCTACTATGTTGGCATCATTTGGGGTGCTACACTATGTTTTTGTGCCGGAAGCTCATAAAACATGGTGCTGCTTAACAAGAACAAGAATAAACAAGCAGACTGCCTTCTCCACTTAGGTGTGTTTTGCCTTCTGGGCTATCCTTCAAAGTTCTCCAAGACTGCAGTCACAAAAGTGGGGTGGGCAGGGGGGAGGGACGAGACACCACCCAGGCCCATTACTCTCGCTACTCTTTGCATTATTATTGTTTTAGGAACACAACAGAAGACTCTGCTATGCTATGAGCTTTTTAAAAAAAACAGCTATTTGGGGGAAATTAGCATAATCTGGTGTTCCTTTGCCATCTGAAAACTGTATTTTACCTGAAGCAGCTGTCCCTAATTATTACACACCCTCATGTATCCAGTATGGACCCACCTGTCTATACAGTGAAGAGCTTTTGCTAAATGAAAAATCATTGAGGAAAGATAGACCAATCACGACCATATTTAAAGAGCTAGGATGCAGTTGCTCTCTTGTTGGCTGGAACATGCAGCACCCTCTAAATTTAAAGACCGTTGGGTCTTCCCTGGCAGTCCAGTGGTTAAGACTCCATGCTCCCAATACAGGGGACATGAGTTCGATCCCTGGTAGGGGAACTAAGATCTCACATGTCCCACAGCGTGGCCTAAAAAAAACATTAAAAGAGAATAAAAAAGAAAATTAAAAAAGGGAAAAAAATTTAAAAAATAAATTACAGACCGTGATACAGACAGCTCGTCTCAAAGACCACCCAACCACAGGAATTAGAGGTCACAAAGGCACTGACCAGAACAATAGACTGATGTAAATATCAAATGTTGGCTGGAGCCTCTAAATCTAACTGAATCCATCCTATCCTACAGATCAGGTCAAAAGGCATTTATTTCATCCCTACCTGCCCTCCTGATCCCTAAACTCATTAGATGTGAAAAAGAACCCCTGTTCTCCAATTTCCTACCTAATTATTGGGGGAGATAGACATGTTGGAATGGGTTTTTGTTGATTGGCTTTCTGTGTAATCTGTTAGCATTCCAACTTGTCAGAATATTTGTTGTTCTGTAGCATTTGGGTGAGGGGGGAGCTATAAATAAACAGAGCTGTGAGAGTATAGCCCACTGTTGGCATGGCTCGCAAGCCGTCCCATTATAACAACACACTCTGGATTTTACCTACTTACCTCCCATGTTCAGTAGCTGGCCTCTGCCCAAGGTTAGACGGAAATACCTTAGGTCACTGACATTTCACCTTCCATTTCTTCCAGCTCTTATTTTTTCTCCTCTATTGCAGGCAATAGGAGAGATGAGCCTCACTTCACAGGATACAGAGACAATTTTAATGAAAATAAGGGTGTTGGATGCAAGGAAAAAATGCAGACACTATTTTTTGCCTATTGTAAAATAATGCTCAGTATTAAAGATAGAAGCAAATCAGTATATAAGTAAGAAACTTTCATCAGAGTCCAATCTTTTAAAGCCAATTATTCCTTCCCTTTCAAGATACACAAGTAATGCAACAGATCAAATCAATGAGTTTCTCCTTTCCTGACATACCTCAAACCTCTCCCTGGGAACAGTATGGAGGTTCCTTAAAAAACTACAAATAGAACTACCATATGACCCAGCAATCCCACTACTGGGCATATACCCTGAGAAACCCAAAATTCAAAAAGAGTCATGTACCAAAATGTTCATTGCAGCTCTATTTACAATAGCCTGGAGATGGAAACAAGCTAAGTGCCCATCATCAGATGAATGGATAAAGAAGATGTGGCACATATATACAATGGAATATTACTCAGCCATAAAAAGAAACGAAATTGAGCTATTTGTAATGAGGTGGATAGACCTAGAGTCTGTCATACAGAGTGAAGTAAGTCAGAAAGAGAAAGACAAATACCGTATGCTAACACATATATATGGAATCTAAGAAAAAAATGTCATGAAGAACCTAGGGGTAAGACAGGAATAAAGACACAGACCTACTGGAGAACGGACTTGAGGATATGGGGAGGGGGGAAGGGTGAGCTGTGACAAAGCGAGAGAGAGGCATGGACATATATACACTAACAAACGTAAGGTAGATAGCTAGTGGGAAGCAGCTGCATAGCACAGGGAGATCAGCTCTGTGCTTTGTGACCGCCTGGAGGGGTGGGATAGGGAGGGTGGGAGGGAGGGAGACGCAAGAGGGAAGAGATATGGGAACATATGTATATGTATAACTGATTCACTTTGTTATAAAGCAGAAACTAACACACCATTGTAAAGCAATTATACCCCAATAAAGATGTTAAAACAATTCAAATTAAAGAATTAGAATAGAAAAAAAAAATCCTCTCCCTGGGCAAACAGTTCTTTACAAACCAACATCAAACATTCCCTTCACTTGTGTCCCACCCCCATGTATAGCCATGTGCAGCTGTCCTGCCTGGACTTCATGTGGTCTACAGCCTCCAGTTTGCTTTGATTTTAAGCAAAAATCACAATGGTCTTCTCTAGTTGTTGTGGTACTAGGATGTGGGGAAGGTGTTTGGGGAGAAGCATATACTGTGTTCTCGACTGATTTCCAAGGGAAAGCCACCCTGCATCGCCTCCTCTTCCTTTCTTTTCTGCTTCCAATTTGCCCTTTCTACCCTCATGGCAAGTAAAGTGAGTTTTTAAAAAGAGAAAAGGATGAGAAAACCCCTTTTTCTTTTGTCCGTACTACCTCAAGTCTTACATGCAAATTAGGACTTGCACAACTTATCCTACACTTCCTCTAGAACAAATGAATTTGGGTTAACATACCAATATCAGATCTTGAGATAGTGACCCAGGAGCAGAATCTAGCTCATTTGTTCAATAGGTTTGCTATTATTGCAAACGATAAAAATAAATAGCTGTCATTTATTGATTACTTAAGTGTTACAAAGCACTTTACATGTTCCATCTCATTTCATCTTCATTAATTACTATCATCATCTGCATTTTACAGTTTTGGAAACTAAGGCATGGAGAAGTTGTTTAATTTCTAGTAGAGTAATTGAAATAAAAGCTGATACGTATGACTCCAAAGCCTGTGCTTTTGACCACTAAATTTTACTGTCACATATATTCAGATCAACTCTGCCAAGAGGTATTTTCCATTTAAAAGAGGAAACAGTTTGAAAATTATTTTTGTGCTTTCCTCTTTTGCCTTTTTGAGTACTCAACTTACACCCTAGTCTGCCTGAGGTAATCATTTGGGGAGAGGGTGGGTGTGGAAGACAGAGGCATTAGCATTTATGACAGAAGGAGAAGAAATGAAGAGAAAGACAGGGCAATATTCACTTCTGACATACAAAATAGGATCGTGCAGTAGGGCAACAGCCTTCAAGCCAGGCTTTTGTCTTATGACAATAATAATAGTATAATTAATAAGATTTTTACTACTGCCTAAATGTCTCTACTCTTTTCAACATCTTGCTAGGAATTATATACACATACACACACAAAAATTATATGTAATTTTATGTAAAAAATACATATATTCAAGTTCCTTTATTTTTTCCTTTAGAAAGTCAAGGGTTAAATTGTAAGGATCCAGATCTTAGAGTGCCGCAGAAAAATAATCCATTTTCCTGTGACAGATAGGCCAACTCTATGACAGAAGCAGGATACAATCTAGTGTGGGTGAAAGAACATCTTCAGTCCTGGAAAATTGTGAGGGGAAGGAGGGCAGAAAAGACGGATGAGTCTACAGGGAGAATAACAGTAACATAAGTGACAGTAATACTACTCCCCAACTGAAACTATGGGAGGAGGCTACCTCACAGATAGAATGTGATCCCAGGTATTCTAGTTACGTTTTTACTGTGCTTCCCACCCTACCACAGCCAAATCACTAGGAGTATCAATCCCAACTCAACCAAAGCAGAATCAATATGTTCCTATAAACTTAGAAACTGGTTCTTCAGCTTTTTTCTAAGTTGTTACAGCAGAGTATTTAAGCCTGAATATCAAACCAATACCTTCTAAGGATATGCTGTATTATTTATTTGCTATATGACAAATTGAAGAACTTGCCATCTGCTTTACTTGGAGCCCTTTTCCAAAGAAGTAGGTAGGATAGTGTCATTGTTAAGAGAAAATACAGGCTCTGGAATCAGATTGGCCTGTGATCAAGTCCAGCTCTGCCACTTCCCAGCTATGTGATCTTGAAAATATTACTTAACCTCCTTGGGCCTCAATTTCCTCATATGTAAAAATGGAGGGGTTTTTCTGAGGATTAGATGGGATGATGTATGTTAAGTACTTAGCAGAGGCTCTAGAACATGTTGTTAAAAAAGAAATGACAGGCCCCAGATAGAGTCATTTGTGCTAAGCCCACATCAGCCAACCAAGTAATACCTAACCTAATTGCAGTTATAGCCTTCTTCAAGAATGCAGTCTTAACCGATCAGTCTGGAATTTTCTGGTCAGTACCAATGAGGTAATCTGTCACATAGCCCACTTCCAACCCCCATAGGTAGGTTACCTAAGCCTGAAATAATCCACTCTTTTCCCCCTTCTGCCTGTAAAAGGCTTTTATTTTGTACAGCCTCTCCGAGCTCCTTTCTACTTGCTAGATGGAATGCTGTCCAATTCATGAATCACTCAATAAAGCAACTTAGATGTTTAAATTTTACTTGGTTGAATTTTTGTATTTAACAGATTTGGTGGAAGTGATGGGATCTGAAGTAAACTTCTGATGGCACTTGGAGACAACAAAAAACACAGGTGTGGTGCCTTTGAGAACCCCTTTTTTTTCTTAATTATTTTTAACATCTTTATTGGAGTATAATTGCTTTAAAATGGTGTGTTAGTTTCTGCAGTATAACAAAGTGAATCAGGTATATGTGTGTGTGTGTATATATATATATATATATATATATATATATATATATATATCCCCATATCTCTTCCCTCTTGCGTCTCCCTCCCACTCCCACCCTCCCTATCCCACCCCTCTAGGTGGTCACAAAGCACCGAGCTGATCTCCCTGTGTTATGCTTCCCACTAGCTATCTATTTTACATTTGATAGTGTATATATGTCCATGCCACTCTCTCACTTCATCCCAGCTTACCCTTCCCCCTCCCCATGTCCTCAAGTCCATTCTCTATGTCTGCGTCTTTATTCCTGTCCTGCCCCTAGGAGAACCCCTTTTTAAATTCACTGTCTTTCTCACCATTTCTGAGAGCCGTGGGTAACTTCCTCTCAGTTCTGAGCTCCACTCTCTTTGTATTGAGCTTCCAACCTAACTGTTTTTCCAATACAGGGTACATAAGCTTGAGCTGGCAGATGGCTTTGTCCAGAGCCCAACTGAGCTGGCAAATGGTTCTGCCCAGAGACCAATTGAGCTGGCAGACAGTTCTGCCCAGAGCCAAGCCCCTAGCCTTTCAGACTGCAATTCCCAGGATTTTGAGTGGAAAACCCCAGCCCTTGATTCCATCTGAAGATCCACATGGGAACTGTTGGTGGCAGTGCACAGTTCCCCATCCATGTGGAACCCCCAGTCCTCAGTTCCCATTTATTGAGGTCTGCTGATTCAATCCTTTCCTCAGCCCAAGGTTTCACAGGAAGTGTTGGTGTTGTACACAGGGCCTTCTCTTGACCAAGACCCAGTAGCATCTCTTGGTTACTGCCAGTATATTGAGGTGCACATGTTTATCTTGTTCTGTGTCAATTTATCAGAGATGGGATTTTTAATTTCTTAAGAGTCAAGTATGCCATCTTCCAGCACAGCTGCTTATTATATGTCTAAGAACTATATTCTCAGAAGCTGTAAATATCTACAAAAATGGCAAAACCTTACTAAAAACAACTAAAATTACAAGGACCATTATGGGGAATGTTCCAATTAGACAAGATCATTAATTAAGAAGTACACTCAAAAGTAAGGATTCTAAATTACACAAACAGAATGGGATACCTATGCAGAAGCTTCCAAAAGGCTTTGGGATTCTAAAATAGATTCATTGAAAGACTAGCTACAAAAGGCTAGTGAAAAATTAAAAACACAAGGAGTGCCTAAAACAAAAGATGATAGGGCTGACATCGCTCCTACAGCTCCCCTCTAGCCTTCTTTACCTGAGTACTCACATTTCACTAATTTTTTGCCTGAACTGCTTTTCCTCTCTGAAGAGACTGTTAAAATTACCTTTTAAAATAAAACTACCCAAGGTTGCAGATGAACCTCTTCGAGTATCTTTCACTCCTTGGTCCAAAACTGAACTAAGAGCCATAGTTAAAGAACTTCCTAAACCTAGGGAGGATCCCCAAAAGTTTTTCGAAGAATTTAGAGTCATACTGGGGTCTATGACCCCGGGCTGCCAGATCTTTGTCAGCTTGTGTGCATGTTGGTAGGACCTGGTGAAGCCCCGAAGTGGATGCAGGAAGCAAAATGGCAAAGCTCAGAGGATGATATTTGAGACCTTTAACCAGAGAAAGCTCACAAAATAGCAAGTGACCTTCTACAAGCCATTCCTAGAGTCTTCCTTACTTACACTGATTGGCCAATCATTCAAACATACAAACAAAGAAAGATGAATATGTGGCAGATGTTAAAGCCCATTCAGAAACCCACTTCCTATGACATTCTGGGTTCCACACATTAAATAGGGTCACCCAACATGCTCTAGCTGCCAAATTTATAAACAGATTATCTCCCAAGATTAGTGGATTGATCTAAAGGCAGAAAATACGGTGGGAGGTCAACAGTCTGACTGAACTTGCGACTAGAGCCAAGCACTTTGAAAGGAAGATCCACTAAAACTATGACCTTCCTTTGCTGATCAAGCTTGCCTTAATCGTTACTACAAAAAAATTCCATGTCCTCCAAGCATCACACAGCCTAAAAATAAGATGTTTGCCCAAATTGCTTTTCAGGAACTTGGAGTC
This sequence comes from Tursiops truncatus, assembly GCF_011762595.2. Lineage (NCBI taxonomy): Eukaryota > Metazoa > Chordata > Mammalia > Artiodactyla > Delphinidae > Tursiops > Tursiops truncatus. The sequence goes on from NC_047055.1 coordinate 40,848,240, forward strand.
AGATATCAAGCTGGGTAAGACTGGCTAAGACCACCATCCCTACAATTGCGCATGCAAGAGTATCCACTCAGTGACCTCTTGATGTCAGAGGGTCAAAATTTCCACCCTCAGAACATGCTAACGCCACCATTTTCTAAACATGCATCCCATGAAGAAGTTTAGTTGAGACTGTACTGAACAACAATTATCTCATCTTTTTCTTATTTCCAATCACTTTCCCCACCATCCCCAGGCCACAGCTTTATCACATAAACATCCCAAGCCCCTCAACTTCAGGGAGACGGATTTGAGATTCATTATCCCATCTCTTCACTTGGCTGCCTCATGCATCCCTTTCACTGCTGCAAACCTCAGTGTCTCAGCATTTGGCTTGCTTCACGTCCAGCAAACAGAGCTGTTTCAGGAACACTTGGAGCAAGATGGTAAACAAAAATCTGCCAAGCCATTGCCCTTACAACTACACCAGCTCCTCGGCCACAGACATAAAATAATACCTGGCCCCCCACAAGGCACCCTTCTCGGGGTCCACTGTTAAAAGAATGGTGCAAAGATCAATGTTTCAACTGTAATCAACTGGGACACTGGAAAAATGATTGTCCTTAAAGATCCTATGGAAATTCTTCAGCTCAAGTGCCACCATAGCTACCCCCAAGGGAGGGGTCCTATATGGGCCCCTTCCTGAGTTGACAGGACTCGAAGGGATTCTCTGGGAAACTGAACAGTAATTTCCTTAAACAGCTAACGGGAAACCAAAATTAAAACTTATTTTAGGAGACCTTCAAGATGGCGGAAGAGTAAGACGTGGAGATCACCTTCCTCCACACAAATACATCAAAAATACATCTAGGGCTTCCCTGGTGACACAGTGGTTGAGAGTCCGTCTGCCGATGCAGGGGATACGGGTTCGTGCCCCGGTCCGAGAAGATCCCACATACCGCAGAGTGGCTGGGCCCGTGAGCCATGGCTGCTGAGCCTGCGTGTCCGGAGCCTGTGCTCCGCAACGGGAGAGGCCACAGCAGTGAGAGGCCCGCTTACCGCAAAAAAAAAAAAAAAAAATACATCTACATGTGCAACAACTCCTACAGAACACCTACTGAATGCTGGCAGAAGACTTCAGACTTCCCAAAAGGCAAGAAAATCCCCACGTACTTGGGTAGGGCAAAAGAAAAAACAGAGACAAAAGCATAGGGACAGGACCTGCACCTATGGGAGGGAGCTGTGAAGGAGGAAATGTTTCCACACACTAGGAAGCCCCTTCACTGGCGGGGATGGGGGTTGGACGTGGGGGAAGCTTCAGAGCCATGAAGGAGAGCACAGCAACAGGGGTGCAGAGGGCAAAGTGGAGAGATTCCTGCACAGAGGATTGGTGCCGACCAGCACTCACCAGCACTCACCAGCCTGAGACGCTTGTCTGCTTCCCTGCCAGGGTGGATGGGGGCTGGGGCTGAGGCACGGGCTTCGGAGGGTGGATCCCAGGGAGAGGACTGGGGTTGGCTGTGTGAACACAGCCTGAAGGGGCTTAATGTGCCACAGCTACCTGGGAGGGAGCCTGGGAAAAAGTCTGGACCTGCAGGAGAGGCAAGAGACCATTGTTTCGGGGTGCGCAAGGAGAGTGGATTCCTTCCCAGTGTGCCCACAGAAGGTACAGCATCGCCTAAATGAGCTCCAGAGATGGGTGTGAGCAGCGGTTATCAGCTTGGACCCCAGACATGGGCATGAAACACTAATGCTGCTGCCGCTACTATCAAGAATCCTGTGTGCAAGTCGAGGTCACTATCTACACCCCACAGAAGCCTGTACAGCCTGCCACTGCCAGGGTCCCGTGATCCAGAGACAACTTCCCTGGGAGAACACATGGCGCACCTTAGGCTGTTGCAACGTCATGCTGGCCTCTGCTGCCGCAGGCTCACCCCGCATTCCAATTATGACTACCATACCCCTCACTCCCCCAAGCCTGAGTGAGCAAGAGAGCCCCAATCAGCTGCTGCTTTAACCCCCTCCTGTCTGGGCTGGGAAAAGGCTCCTAAGGGCAGCCTACACAGAGAGGCGGGGCCAAATCCAAAGCTGAACCCCAGGAGCTGTGCAAACAAAGAAGAGAAGGGGAAATTACTCTATGCAGCCTCAAGAGCAGCAGATTAAATCCACACAATCAACTTGATAAACCCTGCATCTAAAGAATACCTGAATAGACAACGAAAGTTCCCAAAATTGAGGTGGTGGATTTTGGGAGCAACTGTAGACTTGGGGTTTGCTTTCTGCGTCTAATTTGTTTCTGGTTTTATGTTTATTTTAGTTTAGTATTTAGTGCTTATTATCATTGGTGGATTTGTTTATTCGTTTGGTTGCTCTCTGCCTGTTATTTGTAACATATATATATTATTTTTTCTCCTTTTTCTCTTTCTGTGAGTGTCTATGTGTATGCTTCTTTATATAACTTTGTCTATATAGGTTTGCTTTTACTATTTGTCCCAGGGTTCTGTCTCTTCATTTTCTTTGCTTTTGTTTTTTTCTCGTTCTTCTTTCCTTCTGAGCCATGTGGCTGGCAGGGGCCTTGTGCTCCAGCCGGGCATTGGGCATAAGCCTCTGAGGTGGGAGGCCCAAGTCCAGGACATTGGACCACCAGAAATCTCCAGGACCCACATAATATCAATCAGCAAGAGGTCTCCCAGAGATCTTCATCTCAACACTAAGACCCAGCTCCACCCAAGGGTCTCCAAGCTCCAGTGCTGGATGCCCCATACCAAACAACTAGCAAAACAGGAACACAACCCCACCTATTAGCAGAGAGCCTCCCTAATGTCATACTTAGTTCACAGACGCTCCAAAACACACCACCAGATGTGGCCCTGCCCACCAGTAGGACAAGATCCAGCCCCACACACCAGAACACAAGCACCAGTCCCCTCCACCAGGAAACCTACACAAGCCATTGAACCAACCTCACATACTGTGGGCAGACACCAAAAACAATGGGAACTATGAAGCTACAGCCTGCAAAAAGGAGACACCAAACACAGTAAGTTAAGCAAAATGAGAAGACAGAGAAATATGCAACAGATGAAGAAGCAAGATAAAAACCCAACAGACAAAATAAATGAAGAGGAAATAGTCAGTCTACCTGAAAAAGAATTCAGAGTAATGATAGTAAAGATGATCCAAAATCTTGGAAACAGAATGGAGAAAATATAAGAAACGTTTAACAAGGACCTAGAAGAATTAAAGAGCAAACAAACAATGATGAACAAAACAATAAATGAAATTTAAAAATACTCTAGAAGGAATCAATAGCAGAATAACTGAGGCAGAAGGACAGATAACAGACCTGGAAGATAAAATAGTGGAAATAACTGCTGCAGAGCAGAATAAAGAAAAGAGAATGAAAAGAATTGAGGACACTCTCGGAGACAACTGGGACAACATTAAACGCAACAACATTTGAATTATAGGGGTCCCAGAAGAAGAAGAGAAAAAGAAAGGCTCTGAGAAAATATTTGAAGAGACTATAGTTGCAAACTTTCCTAATAAGGGAAAGGAAATAGTCACTAAAGTCCAGGAAGTGCAGAGAGTCCCTTACAGGATAAATCCAAGGAGAAACATGCCAAAACACATATTAATCAAAATATCAAAAATTAAATTCAAAGAAAAAATATTAAAAGCAGCAAGGGAAGAGCAATATGATACAAGGGAAACCCCTTAAGGTTAACAGGTGATCTTTCAGCAGAAACTCTGCAAGCCAGAAGGGAGTGGCAAGACATATTTAAAGTGATGAAAGGGAAAAAACAACAACCAAGATTACTGTACCCAGCAAGGATTTCATTCAGATTTGATGGAAAAATTAAAACCTTTACAGATAAGTAAAAGTTAAGAGAATTCAGCACCACCAAACCAGCTTTACAACAAATGCTAAAGGAACTTCTCTAGGCAGGAAACACAAAAGAAGGAAAAGACCTACAAAAACAAACCCAAAACAATTAAGAAAATGGTAATAGAAACATACATATCAATAACTACATTAAAGGTAAGTGGATTAAATGCTCCAACCAAAAGAAACAAACTGGCTGAATGGATACAAAAACAAGACCCGTATATATGCTGTCTACAAGAGACCCACTTCAGACCTAGGGACACATACAGGCTGAAAGTGAGTGGGAAAAGATATTCCATGAAAATGGAAATCAAAAGAAAGCTGGAGTAGCAGTTCTCATATTAGACAAAGTAGACTTTAAAATAAAGACTATTACAATAGACAATGAAGGACACTACATAATGATCAAGGGATTAATCCAAGAAGAAGATACAACAATTGTAAATATTTATGCACCCAACAAAGGAGCACCTCAATACATAAGGCAAATGCTAACAGCCATGAAAGGGGAAATAGACAGTAACACAATCATAGTAAGGGACTTTAACATCCCACTTTCACCAACGGACAGATCATCCAACATGAAAATAAGTAAGGAAACACAAGCTTTAAAAGACACATTAGACCAGAGACGTAATTGATATTTACAGGACATTCCATCCAAAAACAACAGAATACACTTTCTTCTCAAGTGCTTATGGAACATTGTCCAGGATTGATCAAATCTTGGGTCACAAATCAAGCCTTGGTAAATAAGAAAACTGAACTCATATCAAGTATCTTTTCCAACCACAACGCTATGAGGCTAGATATCAATTACAGTAAAAATACTGTAAATGGGGCTTCCCTGCTGGAGCAGTAGTTGGGAGTCTGCCTGCCGATGCAGGGCACATGGGTTCGTGCCCTGGTCCGGGAAGATCCCACATGCCGTGGAGCGGCTGGGCCCATGAGCCATGACCACAGAGGCTGCACGTCCGGAGTCTGTGCTCTGCAACAGGAGAGACCACAAGAGTAAGAGGTCCGTGAACCACCAAAAAAAAAAAAACTGTAAAAAGACATGGAGGCTAAACAATACACTACTGAATAACCAAGAGGTCACTGAAGAAATAAAAGAGGAAATCAAAAAATACCTAGAAACAAATGACAATGAAAATACGACGACCCAAAACCTACGGAATGCAGTAAAAGCAGTTCTAAGAGGGAAGTTTATAGCAATACAATCCTACCTCAAGAAACAAGAAAAATCTCAAATAAACAATGTAACATTAAACCTAAAGCAATACGAGAAAGCACAGCCAAAAAACCCCAAATTTAGCAGAAGGAAAGAAATCATACAGATGAGATCAGAAATAAATGAAAAAGAAATGAAGGAAATAATAGCAAATATCAATAAGACTAAAAGCTGGTTCTTTGAGAAGATAAACACAATTAATAAACAATTAGCCAGACTCATCAAGAAAAAAAGGGAGAAGACTCAAATCAATAAAATTAGAAATGAAAAACGAGAAGTAGAACCGACCCTGCAGAAATACAAACGATCATGAGAGATTACTACAAGCAACTATATGCCAATAAAATGGACAACGTGGAAGAAATGGACAAATTCTTAGAAAAGTAAAACTTGCCAAGACTGAACCAGGAAGAAATAGAAAATATAAACAGACCAATCACAAAAACTGAAACTGAAACTGTGATTTAAAACATTCCAATAAACAAAAGTCCAGGACCAGATGGCTTCACAGGCAAATTCTATCAAACATTTAGTGAAGAGCAAACACCTATCCTTCTCAAACTCTTCCAAAATATAGCAGAGGGAGGAACACTCCCAAATTCATTCTATGAGGCCACCATCACCCTGATACCAAAACGAGACAAAGATGTCACAAAAAAGAAAACTACAGACCAATATCACTGATGAACATAGATGCAAAAATCCTCAACAAAATACTAGCAAACAGAATCCAACAGCACATTAAAGGAGCATACACCATGATCAACAGGGGTTTATCCGAGGAATGCAAGGATTCTTCAATATACGCAAATCAATCAATGTGATACACCATATTAACAAATATAAGGAGAAAAACTATATGATCACCTCAACAGATGCAGAGAAAGCTTTCGACAAAATTCAACACCCATTTATGATAAAAACCCTGCAGAAAGTAGGCATAGAGGGAACTTACCTCAACATAATAAGGGCCATATATGACAAACCCACAGCCAACATCGTCCTCAATGGTGAAAAATTGAAACCATTTCCACTAAGATCAGGAGCAAGACAAGGTTGCCCACTCTCACCACTCTTATTCAACATAGTTTTGGAAGTTTTAGCCACAGCAATCAGAGAACAAAAAGAAATAAAAGGAATCCAAATTGGAAAAGAAGAAGTAAAGCTGTCACTGTTTGCAGATGACATGATACTATACATAGAGAATCCTAAAGATGCTACCAGAAAACTACTAGAGCTAATCAATGCATTTGGTAAAGTATCAGGATGCAAAATTAATGCACAGAAATCTCTTGCATTCCTACACACTAATGATGAAAAATCTGAAAGTGAAATTAAAAAAACACTCCCATTTACCATTGCAACAAAAAGAATAAAATACCTAGGAATAAACCTACCTAAGGAGACAAAAGACCTGTATGCAGAAAATTATAAGACACTGATGAAAGAAATTAAAGATGATACAAATAGATGGAGAGATGTACCATGTTCTTGGATTGGAAGAATCAACATTGTGAAAATGACTCTACTACCCAAAGCAATCTACAGGTTCAGTGCAATCCCTATCACACCACCATTGGAATTTTCACAGAACTAGAACAAAACATTTCACAATTTGTAGGGAACCACAAAACACCCCGTAGAGCCAAAGCAATCTTGAGAAAGAAAAACAGACCTGGAGGAATCAAGCTCCCTGACTTCAGATTATACTACAAAGGTACAGTAATCAAGACAGTATGGTAATGGCACAAAAACAGAAATATGGATCAATGGAACAGGATAGAAAGCCCAGAGATAAACCCACACACATATGGTCACCTTATCTTTGGTAAAGGTGGCAAGAATATAATATGGAGAAAAGACATCCTCTTCAATAAGTGGAGCTGGGAAAACTGGACAGCTATATGTAAAAGAATGAAATTCGAACACTCCTTAACACCATACACAAAAATAAACTCAAAATGGATTAATGACCTAAATGTAAGGCCAGAAACTGTCAAACTCTTAGAGAAAAACATAGGAAGAATACTCTATGACATATATCACAGCAGGATCCTTTTTGACCCACCTCCTAGGGAAATGGAAATAAAACCAAAAATAAACAAATGGGACCTAATGAAACTTCAAAGCTTTTGCACAGCAAAGGAAGCCATAAACAAGACGAAAAGACAACCCTCAGAATGGGAGAAAATATTTGCAAATGAAGCAACTGACAAAGGAGTAATCTCCAAAATTTACAAGCAGCTCATGCAGCTCAATATCAAAAAAACAGACAACCCAATCCAAAAATGGGCAGAAGAACTAAATAGTCATTTCTCTAAAGAAGATATGCAGATTGCCAACAAACACATGAGAGAATGCTCAACATCATTAATCATTAGAGAAATGCAAATCAAAACTACAATGAGATATCATCTCACACCAGTCAGAATGGCCATCATCAAAAAATCTAGAAACAGTAAATGCTGGAGAGGGTGTGGAGAAAAGGGAACACTCTTGCACTGCTGGTGGGAATGTAAATTGGTTCAGCCACTATGGAGAACAGTATGGATGTTCCTTAAAAAACTACAAATAGAACTACCATATGACCCAGCAATCCCACTACTGGGCATATGCCCTGAGAAAACCAAAATTCAAAAAGAGTCACATACCAAAATGTTCATTGCAGCTCTATTTACAATAGCCCGGAGATGGAAACAACCTAAGTGCCCATCATTGGATGAATGGATAAAGAAGATGTGGCACATATATACAATTGAATATTACTCAGCCATAAAAAGAAACGAAATTGAGCTATTTGTAATGAGGTGGATAGACCTAGAGTCTGTCATACAGAGTGAAGTAAGTCAGAAAGAAAAAGACAAATACCGTATGCTAACACATATATATGGAATTTAAGAAGAAATAAAAATGTCATGAAGAATCTAGGGGTAAGACAGGAATAAAGACAGAGACCTACTGGAGAACGGACTTGAGGATATGGGGAGGGGGAAGGGTGAGCTGTGACAGGGCGAGAGAGAGTCATGGACATGTACACACTAACAAACGTAAGGTAGATAACTAGTGGGAAGCAGCCGCATGGCACAGGGATATCGGCTCGGTGCTTTGTGACCACCTGGAGGGGTGGGATAGGGAGGGTGGGAGGGAGGCAGACGCAAGAGGGAAGAGATATGGGAACATATGTATACGTATAACTGATTCACTTTGTTATAAAGCAGAAACTAACACACCATTGTAAAGCAATTATACTGCAATAAAGATGTTAAAAAAAAAAGACTATACACCCAGAGATAGAAGATTATACTTCTAGAGATAGAAGACTATACATCTAGACATACAAGAGTATATCCTAGAGATAGAAGACTTTACAACTAGAAATAGAAAAGTATACTGTTAAAGATAGAAGACTTGAACCCATGATTCCTGCATTGGCAGGCAGATTCTCAACCACTGCACCACTAGGGAAGTCTGGAAGCTACATTTTTTTGCATTGCCTATCTAAATATATCTTTGTTCAATTTTCACACCCAATTTGTAGTTTTGCTGGGCATAGAAATTAGGTTGACAGTTATAAAAAAAAAACTACAAATAGAACTACCATACGACCCAGCAATCCCACTACTGGGCATGTACCCTGAGAAAACCATAATTCACGAAGAGTCATGTACCACAATGTTCATTGCAGCTTTATTTACAATAGCCAGGACATGAAAGCAACCTAAGTGTCCACCGACAGATGAATGGATAAACAAGATGTGGCACATATATACAGTGGAATATTACTCAGCCATAAAAAGAAACGAAATTGAGTTATTTGTAGTGAGGTGGATGGACCTAGAGTCTGTCATACAAAGTAAGTCAGAAAGAGGAAAACAAATGCCGTATGCTAACACATATATATGGAATCTAAAAAACAACAAAAAAAATGGTCATGAAGAACCTAAGGACAAGATGGGAATAAAGATGCAGACCTACTTGAGAATGGACTTGAGGATACGGGGAGGGAGAAGGGTAATCTGGGACAAAGTGAGGGAGAGGAAGTGTATATATGGACATATTTACACTACCAAATGTAAAATAGATAGCTAGTGGGAAGCAGTCACATAGTACAGGGAGATCAGCTTGGTGCTTTGTGACCAGCTAGAAGGGTGGGATAGGGAGGGTGGGAGGGAGGGAGATTCAAGAGGGAAGAGATATGGGGATATATGTACATGTATAACTGATTCCCTTTGTTATAAAGCAGAAACTAACACATCATTGTAAAGCAATTATACTCCAATAAAAATGTTAAAAAATAAAAAAGTATAATCACCTATGTTCCATGTTGTCTTTATCAGGTCTTTGATTATTTAAACCTCATACTCTTGATATTAAAAGACCTACGTTTTGCTCAGAACTAAGTAATTCCAGTTATTATCTTAAAATATTGTATGTTACAGAAATAACCAAATTTCTTTGTCAATTCCATTATAGTGATTTCTCATCAGATCTTTAATAATGGGCATTTTTAAATCCCGAGTCACAGATTCCAACAGGAGTTACTAGGAAGTGTTCATCACTCAAAAATAGTTCCCTTTGACAGATTTCTTCTTTCTGGTTGAGTATAAATGCAAATGAGTCTATGATCAGGAACCTCTCCTTAACTCTTCAAAATATTGCAGAATGCATTGCTAAACAATAATAGCTTCCCAAGAAAAATCCTTAATACTCTCTGGCCAAAAGATAGCCTTCTTGATAATAGGATAGTCTTTGATTACCTTTTAGCTGAGCAAGGTGGTGTCTGTGCTGTGGCCAACACCACCTACTACATCTGGATTAACCCTTCTGGGGAAGTTAAAACTCAGTTACATAAAATCACTGAGCAAGCCACTTCCCTTAAATAGGTGACTCCTTCAATGGGGTCTATCTTTGACTTATTTGATTTTGACTGGCTTGAACCTTGGGAATCATGGCTCCAAAGGGCACTCTAGATATTGTGAATTATCCTGTTTATAATAGTCACACAGTAATCTCCCTGTGTATTGTATTCCCTCAAAAGCTTTAAATGCATGTTCACAGCCACTAACCACCAAGTAAATGATCTCCCTAAGACTGAAATGTCAGAAAAGAAATGAAGAGAATGACCAACTTAAACATTGTGAAGCCATGACCTCTGAATATTACAGGGATTAAGCAGACCTCATGACTTATGGATACCACATAAAGGATCAAAAAACACTGCGAGGACTACAGAGTGGTAGCTGAGAGTGTTGCCAATGTCTTGAATTTTGATCATGTCTCTCATTTAAGGTGAGAGTCTGATCAAAAAGGGGGGGATTGCTTAAAAAAAAGAAACAATAGGTCCAAAATTGAGTCACTTGTGCTAAGCCCCACGTCAGCAAACCAAGATTTGATACCTAACCTAATTCTTCTGCCTATAAATGCCTTCTATTTTGTACAGCTCCTCAGAGTTCCTTTCTCTTTCCTAGATGGGATGCTGTCTGATTTGTGAATCATTCAATAAAGCCAATTAGATCTTTAAATTACTTGTTTGAATATTTGCTATTTAACAATGGTTATAATAAAATAAATGATCACTCAATATAAGACTATTAATGCAAGTGGTACAGCCACTATATAAAAGAGTAAGATAGAATCTTGCAAAATTAAACATGCAACTCCCATATGACCAAGAATTTGCACTTCTGGGCATTTATCTGAGAGAAATGAAGACTTACATTCACATACGAAGCTGTACATGAATGTTTATAGCAGCTTTAATTTTAATAGACAAAAATTGGAAAGAACCCAGATTTCCTTAAGTAGATGAATGGTTACACAAACTGTGGTACTCATACCATTTTTTTTTTACTAAGAAAAAAAAAAGACACAAAACAACTTGGATGAACCTCCAGGGAACTGTGCTGAGTGCAAAAGCCAATTTCAAAGGTTACATACTGCATGATTCATTCTCAAAATGACAAGATTATGGAGATGGAGAACAGAGTAGTGGTTCCCTGTAGTTAGGGAGGGGGAACAGTAGAGATAATTGTGACTATAAAAGGTCAGCATAAGGTATCCACGTGGTGATAGAACTGTGCTGTAACTTGATTTTGGTGGTGGTCCCAAGAATATACATATGTAATAAAATTACATAGAACTAAATACATGCAAACACATACAAATGAGTACATGTAAAACTAATGAAATCTGAATAAGATTGATGGATTACATCAATATCAATTTCCTGGTTGTACTATATAGTGTATCATCATACTATAGTTTTAGAAGCTATCTTTGGGGGAAACGGGATAAAGAGTACACTGGATCTCGCTATATTAGTTCTTACAACTGCATAGGGCTCTATAGTTATCTCAAACTAAAAGTTTAAAGAAACTATTAATGTCTTTATTCTAAAATAGGCATAACCCAATATAAGCTGCCACTCTATACAGTAAGGCCCCTTCTGCACCTGGGCGACCTTCTATTTTACAATAAACCAAAGACAATTTTTAAAATGCTTTCTTGGGCTCTTGAGTTTTAACTTTTACCACTATTTATAATCAATTTAGTGTGGGGGGTGGGTTCCCACTTCCAATTTAACACCAGAAATCTGTCTACAAAAAAACCTGTTAACCATCAGGCCACTCACAAATCAGCAGATACAGAAGTGCCTCCATAAAATCTGGGATTCACAGTCAGCCAGACCTGGGTTTGAACTCTGTCTCTGCAGCCTCACTTACTTTGTGATAATGACCAAGTCATTGAATCTCATTATACCTGTTTTTTTATGAGGCTGAAATAAAAAGACATTGGTGGAAATATATAGAGCATTTTAGGTGGCAAGTATGTTTCTTCTACCATCCCTTGCACACACACTGAGCCCTAAAACAGCTCCCATTCATGCAAATAGGATTTAATCATATGTACATGAAACAATAAAGAAAATATTCTCTAGGGGCCTCAGACTCTTCAAGGGAAGTAAATTATTTTAATAAAAGTTATATGTCAATTTCCTGGTTGTGATACTACAATTATGGAACCATTGGGGGAAAGTAGGTGAAGGGTACATGGAACTTCTCTGTACTATTTTTGCAATATTATATGAATGTGTAATTATTTCAAAATTTTAAAAAAGTTTTTAAAAAGAGGAAGATGTGTCATGGTTCTGAGGTTATTGAGAAATTCATATTCACCGCCATTTAAAACTTTGTAAAAATTTTATGCCTCCCCTCCAAACAGGTACTTTAAAATAGTTTTTTAAAATCTCAACATTGAGTGGGACCTTAGAAGTTATCCAGATTAGCTGATACAGAAGTCCCTTGCACAATTTCACTAACATATTATTATTCAATTCGAATGTCTCCATTGACAAGAAACTCACTCGCTACCAAAGGAACCCTATCTATTTAGAAGCAGATCTAATACTTTGAAAACTCTTCTTTACATTGACCTCAAGTCTGCCTCCATCTAATTTTCACCTTTGGTTCATATTTTCCCCACTCCTCATTTCCAAGGAAGTAATAAAGCATTTTTGGTGGATTTTTAGTATATTAAATAAATCATTCTTTTTTTTTTTTAAATGTATGCTCCAGAGGACACTGGATTCTTTATTGAGATGATGAGGCCCCAAACAAATGCAAGGTTAGTTTAAGGAAGTTGAACATGAACCTGTGAAGAGTGAAAATGAACCCGACTGATTTGATTTCCCCCATCCTGGCTGCTGAATTTGAAAAATAAGTAGGTGGATTGCAGAGGTTTGTGTTTTCTTCTTAGTTCTAATGATCTCTAGAGTCTAGATTCTAGAGGTTGCCATTCAAACATTTAAAATACAGTAGGTACAATTTTCAAGTTTTATCTTTAGATCATAATATCTGATTCAGGTTCTCAAGGCAACACTCTTCAAAGGCCAATATTTGGGTTTGAGGTAGCTAGAAAAGTGGAACTCCCTGAGTTTGGTGTAGGAACAATCCCTTTAACAGACTGTTGTCTAACAGAGTCGCTTTGAAGAAGTGATTTGCATTTTCCTGGGAGCCAATACAGGAATTTTCTGGCTGGGGGGACCATAGGATTGACCTGTCACCACAAAGCCCTGCTGCCTTCTTATCTGCTTGGCTCCACACTGTGCATTTCCCCCAAATCACTATATGCTCAATTGTCTTGATCTCTTTTCTTCCATGTTGATCAGTTACTTGTTTCACATCCTACCCCACTCTGTCTTTCTCCACATCCTTGTGAGGGATGTTAGAGTCACACAGGCAATGACTTTTACAGGATGGAATATGTCATTCTCCAGTTCTGGTTGTCCATCCTGCAGGCTGAACACCTCAAAGTCTTTTTGTTTTTGTTTTTAGTATAAAAGAAAACAAAACAAAACACATGATCTCTCCGGAACCCCACAAATTCAAGCTTAATTTTGTTCCTCTCCAGTCCCCCTCCCTGAGCTCCATCTTCACATATGTTCTTGGCTGAAATGTCACTGTCCACCTCTCATTCAGGGTGTAAGTTCCCCCAGCTCCATTTGCTGGGGTTCAGAAAACATTAGGAACAAGAGGTTTCAGTCCATTCATAACTCACACAGGTAAATGCCTGTGTTTAAACAATATCTTTTTTAAATTAATTTATTTATTTTTGGCTGCGTTCGTTCTTCATTGCTGCACGCAGGCTTTCTCTACTTGTGGCGAGTGGGGGGCTACTCTTCGTTGTGGTGCGCAGGCTTCTCATTGCGGTGGCTTCTTTTGCTGGGGAGCACGGGCTCTAGGTGCGTGGGCTTCAGTAGTTGTGGCACGCGGGCTCAGTAGTCATGGCTCACGGGCTCTAGAGCGCAGGCTCAGTAGTTGTGGTATATGGGCTTAGTTGCTCTGTGGCATGTGAGATCTTCCCAGACCAGGGCGTGAACCCGTGTCCCCTGCATTGGCAGGCAGATTCTTAACCACTGCCACCAGGGAAGTCCTCAACAGGTATTTATTAAGTGTCCACTGTATGCTCTGCATGCTTCTAGGAAAGTGGGGAGGGCAGAGGTAGTTTTCTATATTCACGGACATTTCCAACTAGCTGCCAGGAAGAGCAAATCTACTTCGTATATTGAGAAGAAGGCCAGTACTAAGCTGCGTATCCCAGCTGTGCGCTTTTGCTGCCCAGAGATAAAGGAGGGCCAGGGTAGCCTGAAAAACTTTGAGAAGGTGGAGTTATCCATGTGGACAAGGAAATAAGACAGGTAGGCAATACCTATCTCTTTCATCACTAAAGGCAGATAACTGCTATCATTTCCTGAAGAAACATCAGACCAATAATCAGCAGAATTTAACCAATTCAACAACATATAGTGATAATAATAGAAAATGACAAGACTTTGCCTTGGATTTACATAAAACCTTTTCTCTGAACAGCAACTAATAACGAGGCTGGTGCCAGTGCCTCTTCTGTCTTAGAAGTAAGAGCTTCTTGCAAACACCTTGTCTTTGCTTTAACTTATGTCATTTGGATGGGAAATTTCCAAATTTGTGCTTTTTATTTTATATATATATATATATATATATATATATATATATATATATTGCATTATGAAAAGCTAAGGGGGAAGAGACGATTTCTCAGAGCACCATCCAGGTGTAAAGAATTAATACTCCTTTGGATTTGCTGGAAATTTACATGTGAAATCCTCATTAATGCTAATGTGAGTTTTGGAGCTGTGTAAATCTCCTATATCAAGGAAAAAAACATACTATCTGGAGGACTTCAATTGACATATTCTATTAACTCTCCGAGATTCCAGCTAATTGATTTTCATTTTAATCACTGCTCTGTCCCCACTGCTGACCCCACAATGGAAAAAAAAATGTATCTTGCATTATGAAAACCAATGCAGCTCTCTTTCTCCTTGACCAAGCTCAGAATTGGACTATAAGTGTGACATGACCCTTTAAAACCTTATTTTGCAGCCAAATCCTTTGCTCTCTCTCGTTCTCATGTGACAGCAAGGGTTTCTGGCCCCTGGGGCACTAAGCACTCATAAAAAAATCCCTTCTTAATAATTATTGTTATTATTTTCCATTTGGTAAGTGGCAATATTGTCCCGCTAGACTAAAAGGCCACATCCTGTGTCCTCCTCCCAATACCTCATGAAATCGTGCTGATATTGCTTCAAAATATAAACTTCTGTCCTTGGTTGTTTTGGGTAGTGGCTGGGCATTGGGGGTGGAGAAAGGTCTTCTAGATTGTCAGCTTTGGGAAACGTATATGGCAGTTGGTCATGTGGGCAAAAGTGGGAGCCAGGATCAGGAGTGCTGAGGTAAGTCCAGGGCCAGAGGAAAGGGAATTAGAACAAGAGAGAGGCAGTCCTGGGGAAGGACTTGGCACCCAATGTCCAAGGCAGAGGCTTCTGTGAGCAGTCCAGAATTGGAGTGAGGATGAAGAACTAGAAACAAAAGGTCAAAGCAAAGCATCAAGTCAGAATCAACCAAGCAAGATGGAGTCAGGAGCTCAAAGGCAGTATAAGGCACAGAGTGTTCAGGAAGTCAGAAGTCCAGTAGGTAGATTAACACCAGGAAGTCATAAACAACAGTGGTGAGAGCAAGGTGGAAAAATGAAAATGCATGTAAGTAGGTTGACCCCAGGAGGACTTCAGGAGCAGAATAAGGGTGGGGGTAAGGCAACAGCAATGAAAAGAACCTGGGCAACTGAGACATTTTACTTTGCCCTATGCAAAGGGTTTACATGATTCTTGTGAAGGTAAAAAACAATACTTGTATAGCCAACTCTAGCTGAGCACATAATTGAGAATCTGTGACTGAGACAAATACCAACTTGTAGCAGAAAGATCTTGGCTTGAACATAAACAGATGCGCTGGGGGAAAATCTGAGGAGACAGAAAATCCTGCAGTGTGAAGGGCAAAGACCATATTCTATTATTTTGGATTCTGCTGGGCAAGAAGACTTTAAGTTGAACCATCATTAGTCCGACAAATTTACAGATTTCTGAAGTGGATACTGGTGGTAGAGTAGAGAAACCACATTGTTCTAAAGCAGTGTTCGGCAACCAAGAGTAGAGCTGGGGTGGGAGGGTGGCATTAGAATTTCCAGGGATGCTATACATACCTCAGACCCAGACCCGGGCATCTTCTAGTGGTTGTATGTGTGTGTGTTGTGTGTGTTTTATTCTCAGGTAAAGATACTAGAGTTAGTCATATTCCTTGGTTCATGGTATATTACCATAGTTGGTCACTAAGTTTGTTTATTTACTTATTTCCTTTTATCCCCATTCCCACCCCTTGTCTCCAAAGCCAAGAATTTTAATGTTACTGTAAATCTTTTAAAAATGTGTTTTTGCAATGTGTACTGTTGTGTACATAGATTTTCCCTCACTTTTATTGAGGTTTTCTCTGACTACCTTACGTAAAATTGCAAACTTATACTGAATATGTTCTGTTTACCTCCAGACTCTCCACTCTTCTTCATCCTGTTATCTGTACCTCTCTCCAGGACTGACCAGGTGGACTACATCAATGGACTCCCTCACCCTTCTGGCTTCCTATTATGTCTGGCCAGTGGGAAGACCAGAAGGAGAACTGAGAGAGGATGGAGAGTCAGGGTATTTATTCACTCCACTCTCTCCCTGGAGGGTCATCTAGGGCTGGCTGAGTCCCTTGGTCTAAGGTCACAGTGTTTGTCAGAAAGCTTCTCCATACAATCCTCAATCTCTCCTCCTTCTAGTGACTTCTCCCTCCTTTTGACCCTTCAAGACCTAGGGGTGATAACTGAATCCTGCTGTACACTATCCTTCATGGTTTACCTATATCCTGCCTATACCTCTGTAACTAGTTCCCTTAGGAAACACTTCTCAAAGTATCCAATCTGAGTGCTCCATCTGCCAAGACCCTGATTGTCTGAAATTGCCTCTCACCACAATTCTCCCTATTCTTCTTCCCTGCCTTATTTTTCTCCATAGCACTTACACTATCTAAGCTACTAATTATTTCACCCTTTTCTCTTGCTTATTGTTTGCCTCTCTCAACCAAAATGTAAGGGCAGGGATTTTTATCTGTTTTATTCACCTTGAACATGGTAAGCACTTATAAATAGTTGTTGAATGATTAAATAAATACATGAATATACAGGTAGGCATGGGCCAGATCATGCAAGGCCTTGCAGGCAGTAGTTAGGAGTCTGAATCTTATTCTGTGTGTAGTGCGAAACCATTTAAGAAGGATTTCATACAAGAGAGGAACTGGATCTGATTTAAGTCTTAAGCTCACTCTGAGTACTATGGAGAATGTAAGTTGAGAGATCAGTTAAATGTCCCTTGCAACAGTTCAATTGAAAGCCTAGAATAAGGTGGTGGTGGCGGTAGTGGTACAGAAGGAGAAAAGTGATAATATGAGGGAAACTTCTCCTGGAGCCTTCTCAACCTATAGGCCATAAATGGAACTCGCTCATTAGTCAGAACTGGATTGGTTTGGCTGAGGATGTTCTCAGCACCCCAAGCAGTGATCTCAGCAGGATTTGCCCAGCTTCAAAATGTTCTGGACATATTTTCTGGATCTTAGCAATTCAGAACATGTGGATTAAGTTTGAGGGAAAACCCCATTTGAATGCTACTAGATATGGGATTTTCACAAGGGCATAAAAACCTTACATTCCTTATACTCAAAACTAAGATGTCAAAAGCATCATAAGAGTTTCTGAATAATATGATTTTAAAATAAGAACGTGAGCCCTTGAGAACAAAACAATACACTATAGAAACCATTAATCCAAATGGTAATCTGCCTATGCCATGCAGCCAAGAGTAGTGGTTTTTTTTTTCCTCTCCAGAAAATGCTCTATGATTCCATTAGCAGATAATATGCTTCAAAAAAGTGATTTCACATGTAGACAAATTCCAACTCAGTAGCAAGTAATTGTATATCAATGTTTCTGAAATGGAATTAAAGTTTAAAAAATGATATGAGTCCTTCTCTTGTCAGAGTAGATATTTAGAATATTTTTCCCCAGGAGATTCCTCAATACATTATCCATTACAGAAAAGTGGAATTTTACCTCATCTATTGTGCCCAACAGGTTCAAAGGGCTTTTAGAAGATATCAAAGCCCTAAAGTCCCTATTCTTGGTAGATTAAGTTATTTTCCTAATAGCACCTATAATTCCTAGTCTTTTGGCATTTGAAATACGAATAATACACCATATTATTCTCTAGGTCTTTAGAGTAGGTGGAAGACACCCCAGCACAGACTTACTGACTAAATGGTAAGTGTTCCTGGGATCCCTACAATGATGTCAAACCCTAGCAAAGCCTAAGTTGATTGAGACCTGTCTACCCCTGGAGATATTGCTTACATTTTGAGTTCTGTGGGATCTATGGAATAAAATGTTACCCTTAGGAATTAGTGCTTAAAATATCAATCCCATAAGAGGGTTAGAAAAAGTCTGGAAAGGAGAGGTGTAGGACTCTGACTTGGAACAATCAAAGAATACCACTAAAGCTGAAACAGTGGTTCCCAAGTGCTTGTTTGTAAATTCATGCCAGTCCATGATGATTTTACTTGACCATTGTGAAATGAGAAACATATGGACAGTGTATGTGTTTCAAAATGCTAAAAATCATTCAATATTTTTAGTGTAAGTTTATGTCCTGTGTCCTTCTTTTTAAATATTTACTTTTTCATAAAATAATAACGTAAACAGGTGGTAGGTGAATTTTGTTTTTATAATGTACTTACTTGGCAAGATAAAATGTTAGTGATCCTATATCAATCCATCCATTTGGTGGGGTGAGGGGAATTTTGTTAATTCGTAAAATCTAAATTTGGTTATCACTGACTTAGATAATTTTTCAGATTCACAAAATATTGAATGGTCTAGGCCCAGGACATAAACTACACTGTTCTTCCTTTGAGCTTTCATAGCACTTTACCTGGACAAGTATTATGGCACTGACAATCTTTGCCTTCCCTCTATCTTCTGTGAATGTGAGGTTAAAAGAGAAAAGAGCACTCTCCTTGTCTTTTCCAATGTGGCTCTGCAGCTGATTCTTGCCTATGTACTAGCCATGAATACAACTCAAAGTTCCCCACCATAGAAGGGACATCTTTGCATCTAACCAGTGTAAAGGGAAGCTGGCTGCCTGTGAATCCAGCCAAACTACTTTGCAAGGCCATTCATTCTACTGTTGGGCAGCCCAAGGGGTTAGAATGTGTTTAATTATATTGAGCTCAAATATTCTATCCTGTAATTTTCATTTATTGGTCTTAGCTCTGTATACTGGGGCAACATAGAGTAAGGTGAATTCTTTCCTTGCATCAGAGGAAAACTAGCAAATCTACCTCCCTCATAGTATTTTTTCCTCCACCTGCCTCTCATGACACAATTTTTAAGCTTCTCTGAATTCTGAAATTAGCCTTCAAGGAAAACTTCTCAACATCCTCTTCATGGCCGGATATGAAGCCAGGTGGGGTCTGGCCAATTCCTCCTTTTATATAGACACTTGCTTGAATATTTTCTTGAGTATAAATATTTTTCTGAACATATCAGTTATATTAGGGTCATAAGATACATACATCTGGAATCACTACAATGATCTATTCATTTGTTCATTATTTTAGGGAACACTACAGACTTCTTGTATGCATGGCACAGAGGGAGTGTATTAGTCAGAGTTCAGAGAAACAGAACCAATGAGATATAAAAGGAGTTTTACTATGAAGAATTGGCTCATGCAATTATGGAGGCTGGGAAGTCTCACAATCTGCTGTCTGCAAGCTGGAGACCCAGGAAAGCTAGTGGTTTAATTCAGTCTAAGCCTGAGGTCTGAGAATGAGGGGAGCCAAAAATTTAAGTCCTAGTTCAAGAGCAGGAGAAGGTGAGATGAGAGGTCCCAGCTCAAATAATTAGGCAGAAAGAAAAGATGAATTCCCCTTTCCTCTACCTTTTTGTTCAATGAAGGCCCTTAATGGATTGGATCATGCACACCCTCACTGGGGAAGGAAATCTACTTTAAGGAGTCCACCGATTCGAATGATAATTTCATCTGGAAACACTCTCACAGACATAGGCAGAAATAACATTTAACTAGATAACTAGATATCCCCTGATCTAGTCAAATTGACACATAAAATTAACTATCACAGGGGGTATGTGAATATTGAAAACATACTTCGTCCCCTTAAACAGCCTTAAAAAATAATTCAGAAATGAGAAACATCCAAAAACATAATAACAAAATAGCTAGCATTTATATAACACTATTGGTCAAGTATGTGCTAAATGCTTGTGTAAATTTTAAGCCTTACAATCCTATGAGGGAAGTGCTATTATTATCATCTCCATTTTGGAGATAAGAAAGCTGAGACATGAATAGGTTAAGTAAATTGCTCCAAATCACACTACTATTACATGGCAGAGCTAGTACCAAACCCTGACAGTCTGACTCCACAGCTTAAGCTATTAACCACTGTGCTATAATGCAGAATGTAAGTATATAAAATATATCATTAAAGTTAGAACTCTAATGCCAAGAAATACAAATCAAAGTAGAATAACATTAAGGGACATAGGGGGCTATGGATGTGGGAAGGACTGTGGGTATGGTTGGAGAGGTAAATTAAACAGAGAAGTCTTCTTAGAATAAATGAGTCTTGTGCCAGACCTTGAATGAAAAGAAGCACAGTTGATTGTCAGACTTGCTATTCCTAACCTCAGCCATTTTAATACAGAAAAGATCTTAATAGGATTTAAAACAATTATCCCATGATAAGGTTGCCTGGTTCTTGGCCTCACATATAAATTTGAAGCAATGCTGGCACATGCATTCTACAGGAGACATAATTAAAAGGAAGTAAAGGCTGATTTACAAGACTTTATGAAATGGACCATAAACTTCAGAAATTGGCCATAGCAGTTGGAGATGTAGTTAATCTTGTAGGACTGAAGAGTGAGTTAGCTATTCAGAAGAAAGCACTGATAGAGAAATCAATGCATCTTGGATAAGATTCTGGGATAAGAATAGTGGGAAATTAGGGGAGGAGGGACAGGGGCATAAAGCAAATTCCTTATAATAGCAAATGCACTGGGCATTAATCACCCCAAAATGTTATTTGAAATAGCACTGAAAAGCACTGAGTATTTTTTCCCTTCAACGAAAATGAATCACTTAAAGTTGATGAAGCTTATCTAGTTTTATCATCATTTTGATATCCTTTATCCCTGTTTATATTTTTAATCACTAAATGGCATTACTCTTACTTTCTATCCTCTATTTGCAAATTTCTATACTACATAGATTTTTTTAGAGAAGAAAATAGGAATGACTGTTATCTTTAAAATACAGTTCCATTTGCTTTCAGAGCGATGATTCTTCTGTAAATCATTTGTACAAATAATCAAACAATTGCTTTTCATCAAACCATGGTTTTGATCTTGGAGCTTTTTACTTCTTTTCAGCCAGCTTAGGCTAAAATTAACTATGAAAACTAAAATCACAATCACTTTATGAAGCTATTCATGGTACGTTCTTTCACCTATTATTAGCATGTGAAAAAATAACTGATTCAGCAAAGCATTCCTTTAAAAAATAAACCATTAGGTTTTTAGTCTCTTTGGGGCTAATTTATGCATTGACGATATTTAAGAGCGGTGAACATTCAGCCCCTAGCACAGCATGGCCACGTTTCTACAACCACAAACATTCCAGTAAAAGTGAAATTTTTCCATTATCCAGGGTGTTTCAAATAGCCAGACTGCTTATAGCCTTTAGCAGAACATCTTGCCTATAATTTTTACTACCTGAGTTTTTCCTGTCCATCTTTGTTCATTGAACACTTGGAATCTGTGATAAGTTGTACTGTTTCTCATGACTGCATGGCCACATCTTACGTCCCAGCTCCCAAAAGGCAGGAACCATATCCCTATATTGCATCACCAGAGTCTAGGATAAATTTTATCTCAGTCGACGTTGATGATGAGAATGTGAGTATATTAATGTGTCCTTCAAGGCTCTCAGAGATCAACAAATGAGAACAAAATTAACCCAATAAAACTTTACATTTGCACAGATTTATACACAGGATTGTACGTTCAGGCACTTTCTTTAGCCATGCCCTGCAAATAGCACTGAAAAAGAAACATGTAACCAGAATATATAAAGTCCAACAAAGTTCCCATTACTGTGCAAGCTTCAGAACAATACAACCAAACATCCAAGGAATAAACTTTTACTGAGCATCTGTTATATCTCAAGTCCTGTGCTGGGTACTGAAGTTAGGTAAAGGAATCAAAACATGATCCATTTTTTCAAAGTGTTTTCATACCAGTAAAGAGACAGACAAGTAAATGAGCAACCACTGACCATCTCTCATGGAGCCAGTCATATGAAGGCTGTACAGCAGAAGAATGCCAAAGTGTACAGACCTAACAGACCTAATAGGATTCAATTCCCATCCCAGTCTGCTTTGACCTAAACATATCTGCTGCTGCACTGTCTGAACAGTCTTCACAAAAAGAGAAAACCCCATGGGGGAAGACCGTTCCACCTTAGTCATACCCATGAGGTAAACCAGCTAAGCAATTTTGTAAAAGTTGGGGTAGAGAATGGAGATGACAGAAGCAGACTGAGAATGCCCAGTTTATCACTTTTCTGCTGCATATGATGAAGATGGAATTGTGTAAGTCATATCTGACTCTTCAAAACGGTTACCAGAGTTGATAGATGCAATTGTTAGAAATTCTCCTGCACTTACATTGTGTTCAACACATGGTGTTTTCCATTCTATTTCAATTAAAAGTTAACCATACTGCAGGAAAAGTGAATTTAAGAACTTTGGTTTTTAAAAATCTCTTTATCTATCAGCATCTGGACCAGGCACGCTAGATTTCCTGTTTAGCTCACCTCCAGCCTAAGAGAAGTGCTGCCACCTGCTGATAAGAATGGAAAAATAAATCCTTTCCCTACCCCAACACAAGTAACAATAATAGTAACAGACAAAATCCCCCAAAGAGTTCAAATTTTCCACGCTGCAGATTATAGTCAGTCCTTTTCCTTTTAATTTATTATATCCCCATTTCTTTCTCTGTGGAATTTTTCTTATGGGAAATAGGGTTTTGTTTTGATTTGGTTTTAGGGGTTAAATTGAGTCAAAAAAACAGTCTCAGCAGATTATTTGCTCTTCCTGTCATTGCTGAGGAGAGAGTGAACAGGGGTAAAAACAGAGAGGTATAACTTTTAATTTTTAGTCTTGTTAAAAAAATAAATATAGAAAGAAAGCAGCAATATGGAGTCGTCAAAAGATACGAGGCTTTGGAGGTGCTTAGACATGGGATTGAGTTCCACCCCTGCCACTTTGTCATTCACTCAACAACTATGAACAACAAGCACCTACTATGTGCCTGGGTCTGTTCTAAACGCGAGGCACACATTGACAAAATTAACAAAATCTCTACCCTCATGGCATCTCCATTCTAGTGTGGGAGAAAGACAATAAACAAGGAAGCAAACACAAAACAAAAATAATTTCAGATACTTAACTGGTAATGGCTGTGAGGAGAGAAAGCTGGAAAGCCTCTAAGAAGGCCTATGAGTAGCTATGTGACAAGTGGAAAATCACTAATCGCTGAAGGTCAGTTTTCTCACCTATAAAATGGAGATAAAAATAGTTCTTACCTCATAAGGTTGTCATGAGAGTGAGAAACAATACATATAAAGCATCTAGCACAAGCCCTGTCATAATACAGGCACAAAATGAATGATAAACATTATTATCATTGTTGTTTTGTTATTGTAACAAAGCTATGAAGAACAGTAGTGGATACTAAATGCCCCTATGAGTCACAGATCATTTTTCACCGAAATGAATACCGAGCCTTTTATTTTTTATTTATTTATCATTTATTCAAGTATTTATTGAGCAGATATTTTGTACCAGGAACTGTTAGAGGCCGAAGTCTCTAACAGGAAACAAAACAATTCCCAAGATTTTTTTTTCTCACTTTGTAATTAAGTTGTAATTAAGTTTACACTATTTTTTTAATCAATTCTTTTATTATTTACAACAATGTTTTGATAATTTCTGCCAAATTTGTTCTGATATATATATATATATATATATATTAACATCTTTATTGGAGTATAATTGCTTTACAATGGTGTGCTAGTTTCTGCTTTATAACAAAGTGAATCAGTTATACATATGTCCCCATATCTTTTCCCTCTGGCATCTCTCTCCTTCCCACCCACCCTATCCCACCCCACTAGGTAGTCACAAAGCACCGACCTGATCTCCCTGTGCTATGCGGCTGTTTCCCACTAGCTATCTATTTTACCTTTGGTAGTATATATATGCCCATGCCACTCTCTCACTTTGTCCCAGCTTACCCTTCCCCCCTCCCCATATCCTCAAGTCCATTACCTGGTAGGTCTGTGTCTTTATTCCTGTCTTGCCCCTAGGTTCTTCAGAACTTGTTTTTTTTTAATATTCCATATATGTGTGTTAGCATAAGGTATTTGTTTTTCTCTTTCTGACTTACTTCACACTCTATGACAGACTCTAGGTCCATCCACCTCACTACAAATAACTCAATTTCGGTTCTTTTTGTGGATGAGTAATATTCCATTGTATATATGTGCCACATCTTCTTTATCCATTCTTCTGTTGATGGATACGTAGGTTGCTTCCATGTCCTGGTTATTGTAAATAGAGCTGCAATGAACATTTTGGTACGTGACATTTTTGAATTATGGTTTTCTCAGGGTATATGCCCAGTAGTGGGATTGCTGGGTCATATTGTAGTTCTATTTTTAGTTTTTTAAGGAAGCTCCATACTGTTCTCTATAGTGGCTGAACCAATTCACATTCCCACCAGCAGTGCAAGAGTGTTCCCTTTTCTCCACACTCTCTCCAGCATTTATTGTTTCTAGATTTTTTGATGATGGCCATTCTGACTGGTGTGAGATGATATCTCACTGTAGTTTTGATTTGCATTTCTCTAATGATTAATGATGTTGAGCATTCTTTCATGTGTTTGTTGGTACTCTGTATATCTTCTTTGGAGAAATGTCTATTTAGGTCATCTGCCATTTTTGGATAGGGATTTTTTTTTTTTGATATTGAGCTGCATGAGCTGCTTGTAAATTTTGGAGATTAATCCTTTGTCAGTTGCTGAATTTGCAAATATTTTCACCCCTTCTGAGGGTTGTCTTTTTGTCTTGTTTATGGTTTCCTAAAGGATATTGCTGTGATTTATGTCACAGAGTGTTCTGCCTATGTTTTCCTCTAAGCGTTTGGATACAAAATTAATGCACAGAAATCTCTTGCATTCCTATACACTAATGATGAAAAACCTGAAAGTGAAATTAAGAAAACACTTCCATTCACCATTCCAACAAAAATAAAATACCTAGGAATAAACCTACCTAAGGAGACAAAAGATCTGGATGCAGAAAATTATAAGACACTGATGAAAGAAATTAAAGATTATACAAATAGGTGGAGAGATATACCAAGTTCTTGGATTGCAAGAATCAACATTGTGAAAATGACTATAATACCCAAAGCAATCTACAGATTCAATGCAATTCCTAACAAACTGTCACTGGCATTTTTCACAGAACTTGAACAAAAAAATTCATAATTTGTATGGAAACACAAAAGACCCCGAATAGCCAAAGCAATCTTGAGAAAGAAAAACAGAGTTGGAGGGATCAGGCTCCCTGACTTCAGACTATACTACAAAGCTACAGTAATCAAGACAGTATGGTACTGGCACAAAAACAGAAATATAGATCAATGGAACAGGATAGAAAGCCTAGAGATAAAGCCATGCACATATGGTCACCTTATCTTTGATAAAGGAGGCAGGAATGTACAGTGGAGAAAGGACAGCCTCTTCAATAAGTGGTGCTGGGAAAACTGGACAGGTACATGTAAAAGTATGAGATTAGATCACTCCCTAACACCATACACAAAAATAAGCTCAAAATGGATTAATGACCTAAATGTAAGGCCAGAAACCATCAAACACTTAGAGGAAAACATAGGCAGAACACTCTATGACATAAATCACAGCAAGATCCTTTTTGACCAACCTCCTAGAGAAATGGATATAAAAACAAAAATAAGCAAATGGGACCTAATGAAACTTCAAAGCTTTTGCACAGCACAGGAAACCATAAACAAGAGCAAAAGACAACCCTCAGAATGGGAGAAAATATTTGCCAATGAAGCAACTGACAAAGGATTAATCTCCAAAATTTACAAGCAGCTCATGCAGCTCAATAAGAAAAAAACAAACAACCCAATCCAAAAATGGGCAGAAGACCTAAAAAGACATTTCTCCAAAGAAGATATACAGACTGCCAACAAACACATGAAAGAATGCTCAACATCATTAATCATTAGAAAAATGCAAATCAAAACTACAATGAGATATCATCCCTCACCAGTCAGAATGGCCATCATCAAAAATCTGAAACAATAAATGCTGGAGAGGGTGTGGAGAAAGCGAGCACTCTTGCACTGCTGGTGGGAATGAGAATTGGTACAGCCACTATGGAGAACAGTATGGCGGTTCCTTATAAAACTACAAATAGAACTACCATATGACCTAGCAATCCCACTCCTGGGCATATACCCTGAGAAAACCATAATTCAAAAAGAGTCATGTACCAAAGTGTTCATTGCAGCTCTGTTTACAATAGCCAGGAGACGGAAACAACCTAAGTGTCCATCATCAGATGAATGGATAAAGAAGATGTGGCAGATATATACAATGGAAGATTACTCAGCCATAAACAGAAACAAAATTGAGCTACTTGTAATGAGGTGGATGGACCTAGAGTCTGTCATACAGAGTGAAGTAAGTCAGAAAGAGAAAGACAAATACCATATGCTAACACATATATATGGAATTTAAGGAAACAAATGTCATGAAGAACCTAGGGGTAAGACAGGAATAGAGACACAGACCTCCTAGAGAACGGACTTGAGGATATGGGGAGGGGGAAGGGTAAGCTGTGACAAAGCGAGAGATGGCATGGACATATATACACTACCAAACGTAAAATAGATAGCTAGTGGGAAGCAGCCGCCTATCACAGGGAGATCAGCTCGGTGCTTTGTGACCACCTAGAGGGTTGGGATAGGGAGGGTGAGAGGGAGGGAGACACAAGAGGGAAGAGAGATGGGAACATATATATATGTATAACTGATTCACTTTGTTATAAAGCAGAAACTAGCACACCATTGTAAAGCAATTATACTCCAATAAAGATGTAAAAAAAAAAAAAGAAAGCCCAGAGATAAACCCACGCACATATGGTCACCTTATCTTTGATAAAGGAGGCAAGAATATACAGTGGAGAAAAGACAGTCTCTTCAATAAGTGATGCTGTGAAAACCGGGCAGCTACATGTAAAAGAATGAAATTAGAACACTCCTTAACACCATACACAAAAATAAACTCAAAATGGATTAAAGACCTCAATGTAAGACCAGGTACTATCAAACTCTTAGAGGAAAACATAGGCCTTTTATCTTTTAAAAACACTGTTTGGATATAGTAATGTGATTTTCTCCAGGACAAAATACTTTTAATGTAGTTCATGCCTCTAATCCCATGATGTTCCTCTGACGTCCTGGGTGACCTTATTCCTTTTCCACAGGGCCAAATGCCATGAATGACTATTTTCCCTGTAGGAAAATTCCGGCGAATTTTCCTGAAGCACTGATTTCATCTGAGTGTTCTGTCTGAAAATGGGAGCTCTTATGTCTGTAGCTCTCAGGGTGGTGTTGTACTCTTTCACACACAGCCTCATGCATGATGCACTCTGATTTCGACCTCTGTTCTTTCTCCCTTCAGATGATGTCATTCTATCAAGAAAAGGCAAGCCACTAGGATCAACAAGAGCCAGCTCACTCTCAAACCTGCTTTTCTTCTATGTTCCTCTGACCCTGACCTTCCAGTCCACTTTCTAGCTTGTTAGGTCCCCTTGGTGTGTGTGGAGGTCAACTCTCTTCCTCCTTTCCTGAGCTTGAACTTGTATTAATCTTCACTTTCTTTTAATTTGAAGGCTGTTCTGCTTTTTACCTCTACTGCTGCCTAGCATTTGAGACTCAGCAACCTACAGACAGAGAAATTCAATGGAAACAGGTTTTAAATGATGAACTACTTTTTTTAACATCTTTATTGGAGTATAATTTCTTTACAATGGTGTGTTAGTTTCTGCTGTATAACAAAGTGAATCAACTATACATACACATATATCCCAATATTTCCTCCTTTTTGCGTCTCCCTCCCTCCCACCCTCCCTATCCCACCCCTCTAGGTGGTCACAAAGCACCAAGCTGATCTCCCTTTGCCATGCAGCTGCTTCCCACTAGCTCTCTATATGAACTACTTCCGAAGTACATTTACTTCACATCTTCTCAACAACTTAGGTAGGTGGGTGTGGCAAATATTATTAGTCACAGTTTTCAATGTGGAAATGAGGGCTTGGGAGGTCAAGTGAACAAAGGTCACACAGCAAGTCAGTGGTGGAACCTATTACGGCTTCCAAACTGGTTGAAGAATTTCTAATCCAAGGCATGTTTCCACATGGGTAACATGAAATATGAGTCCAAAATCCTAGTGTAAAAAACTATTTTTATTTTCCTCTCTGACAGCAACAAGGAGGCAGTATATTGTAGTGGTGAAGAGTTTTGATGCCAGAGCCAAATTCCCAAGATGCTGAAATCATAAATCATAGCACTACCACTTACTAGCTTTGTGACCTTGAGCAAGTGATTCCACCTCTCTGTGCATCAGTTTTCTCTTTTAAACTGGAGGAAATAATTGTACCACCTCACCACATTGTGGTGAGGGTTACATGAGTAATACCTACTTGCTTATACAAATGCCTGGCACATGGTAAGAGCTCAATAATGCTAGCTATTATTATTATTGCAGGGATCTAAGGCCCTAATATTTCCACTATTGATTCAGTTCTGTCAAGGCAGATTCTATATTAAAGAGATCATTTCAGGTCATTGGTTCAGGTCAGCTTAGCTCACCAAGGTTAACTATAGTTGTGGGTCTTTGTTCGCTGGTGAACACTCCACTGGTTCTGTCCATATCAACAAATCTATACGAAAGGCTGGCAGCTTACAATGATGTCAGTTGTGCGTAGCATAGCGAAACATAGTAAAGGAGCAATGCTGGTGAACTAGCAATAACTCTCTAGTGAATGCTGAATTGGGGAAGGCCTCTGAAGTGATAGTCACTAGGGCAGTAGTTCATGGCACAGTTCTTATAAGCAATGATGGGCAGATGCCAACCTGGCTACCAGCTGCAAAATCTCCCCCTGCCCATGCCCTGGGCACCAATACATTTACTTGGATGCTGTGTCTGCCTGAGATCTGAGACTCTGGGTACTCACAGGCAAGGTAATATCACTCCATTTTAGACACATAATAGGTCAAATCCTGTTGCCCAAAACATAAGAACTCCAGGCAAAACTTCCTATTACAGACGTATAGTCCAACAGGAATGTTGATCCTATCCCCCAACCCCAGTGTTATGAAGGTAGCCCACAGCGAACTGAAAGATGAGGACTCTCCAAATCAAATTCCAAAGCTTCACTCCGCTTCAAGTACTCTTACACAGTAGGAAAACATTCTATATTTATCTCAGGAGGAAAATATTTACAACATTTTACCACGATGGGAATTTGCCTCCATGGTGCATTTATGCCAGGTGAACTTCCGAAGGGAACTTCAGCTGCGATACCCAGAGAGGTACATATGCAAGAAATTTACTAGGCAGGAAGGAAAAATTCTTCATGACATTCTCTCCAAAGGGAAATTTCTGTAACCTTTTTCTGACAGGGAAGTAATAAGTATTCACACAGGAGCATATTGCTTATATTCCCCTGACAGGCAAGAATGTTTTTACCCTGGCAAAAATTATGGAGGATAAACTTCAGGTATATTTCTTGTATTAATCCAGGTGCAAGATTTCATTGCTTGAGTGAAGCCAAAGGGAAAGAGTCAATAAAGTACTCAAAGACTATATACAAGAGAAAAGTAGATCTTGAGGTAAAGACAAAAGACAGGTCTTCAGGGCTCCTGGGCACTTAAGCTGGCTTCAGTCTCTAGAAAATGGACGAACCTTTTGGGTACCTCTCTGCTTATCTCTAACCTGGGAAAATGTGCCTATTAAGAATAACATTGTGACACAAAAATAAACTCAAAATGGATTAAAGACCTAAATGTAAGGTCAGAAACCATCAAACAGAGGAAAACATAGGGAGAACACTCTATGACATAAATCACAGCAAGATCCTTTTTGACCCACCTCCTAGAGAAATGGAAATAAAAACAAAAATAAACAAATGGGACCTAATGAAACTTCAAAGCTTTTGCACAGCAAAGGAAATCATAAAAAAGGCCAAAAGACAACCCTCAGAACGGGAGAAAATATTTGCAAATGAAGCAACTGACAAAGGATTAATCTCCAAAATTTACAAGCAGCTCAATAACAAAAAAACAAACAACCCAATCCAAAAATTGGCAGAAGACCTAAACTGACATTTCTCCAAAGAAGATATACAGACTGCCAACAAACACATGAAAGAATGCTCAACATCATTAATCATTAGAGAAATGCAAATCAAAACTACAATGAGATATCATCTCACACCAGTCAGAATGGCCATCATCAAAAAATCTACAAACAATAAATGCTGGAGAGGGTGTGGAGAAAAGGGAACACTCTTGCACTGCTGGTGGGAATGTGAATTGGTACAGCCACTATGGAGAACAGTATAGAGGTTCCTTAAAAAACTACAAATAGAACTACCATATGACCCAGCAATCCCACTACTGGGCATATACCCTGAGAAAACCATAATTCAAAAAGAGTCATGTAGCAAAATGTTCATTGCAGCTCTATTTACAATAGCCTGGACATGGAAACAACCTAAGTGCCCATCATCAGATGAATGGATAAAGAAGATGTGGCACATATATACAATAGAATATTACTCAGCCATAAAAAGAAATGAAATTGAGCTATTTGTAATGAGGTGGATAGACCTAGAGTCTGTCATACAGAGTGAAGTAAGTCAGAAAGAGAAAGACAAATACCGTATGCTAACACATATATATGGAATTTAAGAAAAAAATGTCATGAAGAACCTAGGGGTAAGACAGGAATAAAGACACAGACCTCCTAGAGAACGGACTTGAGGATACGGGGAGGGGGAATGGTGAGCTGTGACAAAGCAAGAGAGAGGCATGGACATATATACACTACCAGACGTAAGGTAGATAGCTAGTGGGAAGCAGCCACATAGCACAGGGATATCAGCTCGGTGCTTTGTGACCGCCTGGGGGCGTGGGATAGGGAGGGTGGGAGGGAGGGAGACGCAAGAGGGAAGAGATATGGGAACATATGTATATGTATAACTGATTCACTTTGTTATAAAGCAGAAACTAGCACACCATTGTAAAGCAATTTAACCCCAATAAAGATGTTAAAAAAAGAATAACATTGTGCAATATATCATGGTTACTATCCATCAATGAGCAGTATTTTATTGGCATCCTCTTCTTGTAATGATATTCTATTCTTTTCTTTTTAAAAATAGATGGATAGATGGATGGATAGATAGATAGACAGATACATAGATGATAGATAGATAGAAACAGCAGCAATAATACTAAAAATTAGCCTTGAGAACTAAAACGGAAATACTATCCAGGTTTATTGACCAGCCTCAGAGAACCTTATTGAGTTGCCAGTACTCCCTAACAGTGGTAACCATCAGTTAAAAGGAATTCTAGCAAGAAATGTCAGCAGAAATTTCTTGGTGACTGACAGACATTAGTGAGGAATGTACTTTTATCTCTGACTACATGTGATAGTGCCTGTAGTCTTAGATATTCACTGAAAGGATGCACTGGCTGTATCTGAACTGCTTATCTAGGCACCACCATGGCCTGCCCTGTGAGCTTTAGTGGTAGTCCAGCCGGTTGCAGGATGGCTTCAGCAAGCTTAAGACAGATATCAAGAAGATAAGCAATGGGTAACATTAAATATTTAAACTATATATGAGTCTAATTAGAACTGGGCTAGTGAGGCAGTGAGGGTAGGAGCTGTTTGATGGAGAGGAGCAGCAAATATGCCTTTATTCTCTCAGGGATGTGGCTTGGTCTATTATTCTGTTATTCTCTCCAGTGATACTTTCCAGGGATGTGTCTTGATCTGTTGACATCTCATTTTTCAAATCCTTGTTCTTGCTTTCCATTAAAAGCTTAAAACCTTCTCCTTCCTTCTCCATTCTCTATTCCCATCTGTCCCACTCCAAATTCCATTTCTTACTTTAGCTGTCCACCATTTCTGGTTCTCTGGAGAATACACCCCCTCTGAGGTTCCTCGAGGTGCAAGGTACACCTTCCTCAAGTTGCCAGGGGTCTCATTTGGCCCCAGAGATTCTGAGGAATCCTTTCCCCTGGACCAGGACACTGCACTGAAGCAGAGAGTGCTCCATTTGTTCAGCTTTTTCCATCCTGAATACCATTCTACTGATGTCCTATTTTTATAAGCTCACTTTTGTTGGTGGATAATGGGTTACTCTAGCTCTTGTAATTGTATTTTACCTGGAAATTCTTTGGAGATAATGTTGTAGTCCCCAGAGTTACTTCAATAATGAAAATATCAGACACTTTGTCAGACCAGGGAGAGATCGTTCTGGTCAGGGGAAAATCTTGGGATAGAACAGTGGCCTCCAGATCATACCTTCATCAGCATCCAATAACAAGATTGGTCCAGATCACAAGTCCACTTCACATTAGCAGTCATTAGGGTTCTGCTGTATCCATCCCTGAAAAAAATAGGGCAGTGTGAGACGGTGCCAAGCAAGACAAACTCTGAAATACACAAGGCTAAATGACACCTGCCCCACTGAAAGAAGGTCAGTGTTTTCTATGAAAAAATGATTAATAAATATGTGACAAATTCTGTGAAAAAATATACATAAGTCACCCATTACCAGGAACAATTAAGCAACGAACTAATTATAGGGATTCAAATTGCAAAACCCTCACAAGTTTCTGGGGATTCAAATTGCAAGACCCTCAAAAATTTCGAAGTCAATTGCTAATATCTTTTCAGCTCACTCCTATGAAGTAGGAACAGAAGCATCATTATGCCAAGCTGTTCTTTTACTAAGTGCTTGAGGAGGCGCTTGAGTTTAATTGCAGTCAGGCAACCTACTTCCCAGGAGCCGTTAGGCAGGTGTGGGGCAGGGGAAAGGCAGGATGTGGGCGCAAGATAAATTAACCCCTTCCCAACGCGTGCTAATGTGCTTTCAGCTACCTTTGCCTCATCAGGAAGGCTTTAGGGGCTTCCCTGGTGGTTCAGTGGTTGAGAGTCCGCCTGCCGATGCAGGGAACATGGGTTCGTGCCCCGATCTGGGAAGATCCCACATGCCGCGGAGCAGCT
This sequence comes from Tursiops truncatus, assembly GCF_011762595.2. NCBI lineage: Eukaryota > Metazoa > Chordata > Mammalia > Artiodactyla > Delphinidae > Tursiops > Tursiops truncatus. The sequence goes on from NC_047055.1 coordinate 40,881,782, forward strand.
AAGCCCGTGAGTCATGGCCGCTGAGCCTGCGTGTCCGGAGCCTGTGCTCCGCAACGGGAGAGGCCACAACAGTGAGAGGCCCGCGTACAGCAAAAAAAAAAAAAAAAAAAAAGGCTTTAAAGGGGCCAAAGAAATTGAACTCCCCAATTGCAGTGAAATGTTTGTTTTCAGATCCTTTCTTGCTTGGCAAAAGGATTTAGGGGGTAAAGGAATGTCCAGGTAAGAGCCCTGATAATTAAACATCACACAGAAATATATACAAAGCATGTTGAAAATGTTGATATGATTCATGAGACAATTTACCTAGATGACCGCATATACATCTAGTGTACATGCATTAACTCTGGGTGATGTTGACCCTGATCAAAAACTCCTAAGAAGAACAAGGATAATTACTGTCAGAAATTATCTGTCTTGGTTAGCCTGGTCCCCTCAATGTTAACATTACGTTAGAAGCTCAAACAGATAAACCCTGAAATCTCAGTAGCTTAACACAATAGAAATCTTACTAAAGCAAAATCCGAAACGGATGTTCCTTATGGGTAAGGGATAATCAGAGTTATTCAGACACGCACACTGGTGGCGTCTCTGCCAGCTTCACCACATTGATTCCAAGGTCGTCCAAGGCATCAACATCTAGCCCATGGATGGAAGAAGAGAAACCGTGGAAGAACACAAGATCACATGGGAGGATTTTATGGGCCAGGACTAATAGTGACACAACTTCAGTCCACATTCCATTGGCCACAACTCAGTTAAATGGCCATGCACCACTGCGTGAAGGCTGGGAAATGTAGTCAATGTGTCTAGGAAGAAAAGAAACCAGAACTGGTGAATAACTAGACAGTCTCTGCAACATATCCCATTCTCATCCCCACCTCCAGTACCCCTTTTCTGAATCTCCTCCCACTACCTCTTCTCCAAATTCAGCCCACCCTTCCAGGCTCCAGTCAAACCTTTCCTGGTCACCCCCGCCTTTATATGTCTCCCCATTTTCACAGATTTTTAGCCTACTGCTTCCCAAACTATGGTTTAGAGACCCCCAGCAGCAGAATAACCTAGGAATCTTGATAAAATGCAGATTCCTGGGCATCACCCACACGCTGAAGAATCAGGCTCTCTGAAGTTCAGGAATTTCTGTGCTTAACAGAGATTTCAGCTGATTCTGAAGCACACTAATGTATGAGATCGCTGATCTAGAAGTGTTGCCATCTCTGCTCTTGATTATATGAGATTTATAATGCTTCTCTAGAGTTTTTTCCATCTCCAAGTAATCTCCAACAAAATCTTAGACTTTCTGTAGGCTGAGGTGATGTCTTTTTCTTCTATTATTTCCCCTACAGTGTCTAATGTTGCGTTGGGCACATAAGAGAAGCTCAAAATGCATTATCAGGTTGATTGTGGATTCATTAATGGAATGGGTAGCTGCCAAGTAAAATACACTAGACAAAGAGAATTTTTCAAACTGGAAAGATGAAGGCTGAGAACGGACATGATGAGAGCCCAGAAAACCATGAAAGGCCCAGTTAGAGGGAATAAGAACTCAGTCATTTCTTCCTGGTAATACTAGAATTTGTCTCCCCTCATCCAATAGCAACAAAAAACAGCCAATCACATTCAAAAAAGCGTGAAAAGAAGCAAAAGGAAGGACTACTTTGCACCATTTTTAATGAGCTCAAAGAATTTGTTCCCCTCAAAAGAGAATATATATATAAAATTTAAAACATATTATATATAAATAATTTGCAAATTGTACATGCAATACAGGACACTAATAGAAACTAAAAAGTTGGAGTACATCCCTAACCCATGAGAGTTTTGATGTCATTGACAGAAGATACGCCTGCCCTTCAATTATGCCCTTGTACCCTTTTGAAAATGGAATCTTTGTCTGGACTATGGAAAGACCAGGTGTCTTTGCAGGAGCAGAGTTGTGGCAAAATTGAGTAAATGTTGTGCAACCAACCATGTACTGAGTTACTAACTCATGCACTATGTAGCCATGAGTTCATAAAATAAGCCACAGGGACTCTGTCCCTATTTCAGTGTTCCCTCATCTTCCCTCTGTTCTTGCTCCTGCTCCCCTGCTCCAAATTCTGCCCTGCTCCTGAGCCTCCGCTTTCATCCCTTGTTTCTGGTTCTACTCTCACTCTTTGTACCTAAAAAAAAAATGAGCCTTGGCTTTTATTTTCTTTTGTGGCACTCCGTAAGTTTGAGAATTTGGAAATAAAACCTTGTAAGACCCAAATCAAGCCCCGAGGCCCAGGTCCTGGCACCCAGACTGGGCTCACCTTATCTCCTGGGAAGGAGGAATCAATCAATTCCAGAACACTGGGCAGCTTCCAGAGATGATCCCTTCTACTCCTTCCCTATTCTAAAATCCTAGAATAAAGATGCTATGAGGTAATATGCCATTGTCCCCTGAACTCATCTGAACTGAAGAAAGGGGTGGAGAGGGAAAGAATGTTTAGCTCTTTAACATGGGAAAATCTCTTCTATCTCTCAGTTCCCTGGTCAGGGGCCTATATGATCGGCGATTTCATAAGTACCATCTGCACTAATAGTATCTTACATTTATGGAGTGTTTAGCATTGTGCTACTTTACATTTATTATCTAATTTTGTCCACACAATGACCCATGAGGTAGGCAGCAACATCATTCTTTACCAAAGAGGAAATTGAGGCTCAGAGAAATTAGGTAACTTGCCCCAAATCACACAGCTGGGAACTGGCTGATCTGAACTTGAACACAGACTTGTCTGATTCCAGAGCCCACACAATGACCACACTTAACTGCTAAATGACACATCACTTGTATCACTGGAGGGAGTTCACATTGAAAAATTCCAAGGAGGCCTTATCAATAGTTCTGTTTAGCCATGATATTGTCTGTCAGTGAATATAAGCTTCCTGAAGGCAGAGACCACATGCAATCTGTACATGAGAATTAAGAAAGCAGTATTACAAAGTTTCTGCTGCTGCAGATACTGGGAAAGATGTTACTGCCTAAGGTAACTCGTTTTATATTCTGATTTAAGGGTGAAGTGGAGAGCAAAGTTTGTGTGGAGGGGAAGGTGAAAGGGGAAAAGATTTGAAAACTATATCCAGAACAGGCTTAATCTGAAGAGTCAGAGAAGGTATCTTGTCTGAAAGATCTTTCACATACACTGAAACCAGATATAGCACTATAGGATGAAATTTTTCATAGCCTTGTCTTTTTTTTTTTTTTGCGGTACGCGGGCCTCTCACTGTTGTGGCCTCTCCCGTTGCGGAGCACAGGCTCCGGACGCGCAGGCTCAGCTGCCATGGCCCACGGGCCCAGCCGCGGCATGTGGGATCTTCCCGGACCGGGGCACGAACCCGTGTCCCCTGCATCGCCCGGCGGACTCTCAACCACTGCGCTACCAGGGAAGCCCAGCCTTGTCTTTTAATATGTGGAGAGTAGCGGGGGGTAGCCAGAGGAGAGAATAGAACGGACATATCATGAAGGCTTTTAATTGGGAAGATTAAAAACCTACATTATCAAAGATGGGGCAACAGCTTTAAAAATCCTCCTTAACAACTCCAGTGAGTCAAGCTCTGAAAACTTCACCAGCTCAACAATAGGAGTATTACAGTATTTGCTCCTAAAAATGTGTCTCCAATTGCTTTAAGAAATTCTTTTAGTCCTAAAGTGACTGGATAATAGCCATCACTGTATCTGTATATTTTGAAATTGGTTAAGGATGAGAAATATTCTTAGCCCCCAGCAAGGATAGTTTAAAGGTCAGAGCCAGTTTCTGACGAGTGAAATAAAATGCCATTTAAGTGAAATCAACTGACTGGTTAGAAATAAAGACATGAGTAAAGCTTATACATTTATTTTATTTCTATTAAGGTTCTCGGTATCCTAATAAATTGATAAAGGGGCAAAGGAAGAGAGATATTTGTTAATTTCCCATCATTGCGCAAGCAAAATAGAACGGATTCTTATATAAAACCTTCTGGATAAATTACCAGTTTACATTTTTCAAATGTCCTTGATCCTAACTTATCATGTAAAAATGAAGTTTCACTAGATATATTTATTCTATTATTTTCGTATCTCTTAGAGAATGTAAAATGTTAGAAGATGCTTGGCTTTAAAACAACTTAAACCAGTGATCCCTTATTAGAAATGATTAATAACATAATGAGTGAACATTTAAGCAACTGCTTTAGTGGCAAAAAATACTGGAATCATGATCTCAGCAGTCCTCAGCAGAAATCCTAATTGAATTCAAGGGGGAAATGCCCAAGAAAAGCTTCTCATTACTTTTTCAATCATAATCATCATCATCATTACCATCCCGTGTGTGTGCATATGTGTGTCACACAGAGAAAGAGCGAGACAGTGCACAAGACAGCAAGATAGACATCAACCAGTTTTCCAACTATATATCTTTTTTTCAGAAGGCCCCATCTGAAAAGAAAATACCAAAGGAGGGGTAAGCCACTAACCCCTTATTGCAAACTTATCAGATATGCTTTAGTCAATGAGACTGACTAGTTATCCTTCAAAGCCATTTTCTCTCCATCCTAAACACACAGCTAGAGTCTACTTCCCAGCCTCCAATGAAGTTAACTGTAGCCATGGACTGTGAGCACAAGGTACACATCCAGTCCTGACTCATAAAAACCTCACACACATGATTCTCCATGTCCTTCCTTCTTCTGCCAACTTGACACAGAAGAGAATGGCAACCTTGGGACGGACATATTGAAGATGATAGAGCCACAAGATGAAAGTAGCATGAGTCCCTAGAGGGAGAACCTCCAGCCAATCAGGAGCACCCATTTTGGATTCTTTTGCAAGAAAAATCAACTATTGTGTCAGATCACAGAGAGTTGGCAGTTTAACTGTTATTGCAGCTCCATTACGCTAACTAATACTCCAGCAAAGCCTTTAGGAAATGAAATAGAGGACAGATAAAGCTTTGATGACAGAGGAAAGAACTGGCATTGTCTGGGTCCTACAGTGCTGGGCAGCCATAGGGCAGTTCGGGGAGTCTGGAATGGTGGGAGGTGAAGTTGCAGCAAAGACAAACCTCTCCCCTTTCCCATTTTGCCTGGGGACAGCCCTTGTTAAAGTAATAAACCTGATGCCACAAGATGAATCACCTCAGCGTGGTACTATTTATACCTCTGATCCCTACTCATGTTCCTGTTCAAAGAGCACAGATTTATCATTTTAATTATCTAAAACTTGTAGAGATTTAAACATCTGTTTTAGGTGTTCAATAAGTATTAGAAAAGCAATCCATTTTTCTTTAAGCCCAGTCATAATTTACAGTTTTCTGAGGCTTGCACAACTCATTGCAGCCAATGCCCAAGGGGAACTTGAGAGAGAAGCAGGGAGCATTTTAATTAGCCCACAATTAATTCCATTTAGGCTGCCTCCATGAAATGTAACCACCTTAAAGAACAGTAAATCATTCAATTACTGATTTTGATGTGTTATTCAGCCCCAAAGACAAAAGCAATAGTATTGATATTGAGTGTTCTCAGCATTAAATTTAGTGGCAATCCAATGGCTGTCTGAGGAACACTTAGGAGGCATTTTAGTGATTCAGAAGCTGTTGCCCAGCCCATAAGATGAAGGCTTGATCTAACAGTCTTCATAATTTGATTCAGGAGACTTGGTGTGTCATCTCCTCCAAGAATAATAGTTTAAAAAGGATGGGGGCATGATCCCAACAGGAAAACACAAAAGATTTAAAGAGACCCATTTCTAGAACCAAATAGCAGTCTCTTGGATTGCCCTTAATCAGTATACCACTTTTCTCTTTATAAAGAAGAATCATATTCAAATGGAAAGAAGACATAACCAGGATTAGGTAAACTGGCATCAGCTTTGGCTGAACCGAAGAAAGATATAATCCTCCATTCAAAACACAAATCAGATCATTTGTGTTTTGAATGCTCAAAACTTTCCAATTACTTCACACTACTTTTAGAATGAAATTCAAAATCCTTACGTGGCCTATAGGAACAAATCATCTGGCTCCCACCTGCTCCCACAGCCTCATCTATATATTCCATTCACACTGGCCTTCTCTGAATCCCTTTTTTTTTCATTTCTTATTAATTTATTTCTGGAATACTTTTTTTAAAATTTTTTAATTTACTTTTTTATACAGCAGATACTTATTAGTCATCAATTTTATACACATCAGTGTATACATGTCAATCCCAATCGCCCAATTCATCACACCACCATCCCCACCCCCACGCCACATTCCCCCTTGGTGTCCATAAGTTTGTTCTCTACATCTGTGTCTCAATTTCTGCCCTGCAAACCAGTTCATCTGTACCATTTTTCTAGGCTCCACATATATGCGTTAATATATGATAATTGTTTTTCTCTTTCTGACTCACTTCACTCTGTATGACAGTCTCTAGATCCATCCATGTCTCAACAAATGACCCGATATCGTTCCTTTTTATGGCTGAGTAATATTCCATTGTGTATATGTACCACAACTTCTTTATCCATTCGTCTGTCAATGGGCATTTAGGTTGCTTCGATGACCTGGCTATTGTAAACAGTGCTGCAATGAACATTGGGGTGCATGTGTCTTTTTGAATTATGGTTTTCTCTGGGTATATGCCCAGTAGTGGGATTGCTGGATCATATGGTAATTCTATTTTTAGTTTTTAAAGGAACCTCCATACTGTTCTCTATAGTGGCTGTATCAATTTACATTCCCACCAACAGTGCAAGAGGGTTCCCTTTTCTCCACACCCTCTCCCGCATTTGTTCTTTGTAGATTTTCTGATGATGCCCATTCTAACTGGTGTGAGGTGATGCCTCATTGTACTTTTGATTTGCATTTCTCTAATAATTAGCGATGTTGAGCAGCTTTTCATGTGCTTCTTGGCCATCTGTATGCCTTCTTTGGAGAAATGTCTATTTAGGTCTTCTGCCCATTTTCGGATTGGGTTGTTTGTTTTTGTAATCTTGAGCTGCATGAGCTATTTATATGTTTCGGAGATTAATCCTTTGTCCATTGATCCATTTGCAAATATTTTCTCCCATTCTGAGGGTTGTCTTTTCATCTTGTTTATGGTTTCCTTTGTGGTGCAAAAGCTTTGAAGTTTCATTAGGTCCAATTTGTTTATTTTTGTTTTTATTTCCATTACTCTAGGAGGTGGATCAAAAGAGATCTTGCTGTGATTTATATCAAAGAGTGTTTTTCCTATGTTTTCCTCTAAGAGTTTTATAGTGTCCAGTCTTACATTTAGGTCTCGAATCCATTTTGAGTTTATTTTTGTGTATGGTATTAGAGAGTGTTCTAATTTCATTCTTTTATATGTAGCTGTCCAGTTTTCCCAGCACCACTTATTGAAGAGACTGTCTTTTCTCCATTGTATATCCTTGCCTCCTTTGTCATAGATTAGTTAACCATAGATGTGTGGGTTTATCTCTGGGCTTTCTATCTTGTTCCATTGATCTATGCTTCTGTTTTTGTGCCAGTACCATATTGTCTTGATTACTGTAGCTTTGTAGTATAGTCTGAAGTCAGGGAGTCTGATTCCTCCAGCTCCTTCTTCTTCCCTCAAGACTGCTTTGGCTATTCGGGGTCTTTTGCGACGCCATACAAATTTTAAGATTTTTTGTTCTAGTTCCATAAAAAATGCCATTGGTAATTTGATAGGGATTGTATTGAATCTGTAGGTTGCTTTGGGTAGTATAGTCATTTTCACAATATTGATTCTTCCAATCCAAGAACATGGTATATCTCTCCATCTGTTGGTATCCTCTTTAATTTCTTTCATCAGTGTCTTATAGTTTTCTGCATAAAGGTCTTTTTTCTCCCTAGGTAGGTTTACTCCTAGGTATTTTATACTTTTTGTTGCAATGGTAAATGGGAGTGTTTCCTTAATTTCTCTTTCTGATCTTTCATTGTTAGTGTATAGGAAAGCAAGAGATTTCTGTGCATTAACTTTGTATCCTGCAACTTTACCAAATTCATTGATTAGCTCTAGTAGTTTTCTGGTGGCACCTTTAGGATTCTCTATGTATAATATCATGTCATCTGCAAACAGTGACAGCTTTACTTCTTCTTTTCCAATTTGGATTCCTTTTATTTCTTTTTCTTCTCTGATTGCCATGGCTAGGGCTTCCAAAACTATGTTGAATAATAGTGGTGAGAGTGGACATCCTTGTCTTGTTCCTGATCTTAGATGAAATGCTTTCAGTTTTTCACCATTGGGAATGATGTTTGTTGTGGGTTTGTCATATATGGCCTTTATTATGTTGAGGTAGGTTCCCTCTATGCCCACTTTCTGGAGAGTTTTTATCATAAACTGGTGTTGAATTTTGTCAAAAGCTTTTTCTGCATCTATTGAGATGATTATATGGGTTTTATTCTTCAATTTGTTAATATGGTGTATCACATTGATTGATTTGTATATATTGAAGAATCCTTGCATCCCAGGGATAAATCCCACTTTATCATGGTGTATGATCCTTTTAATGTGTTGCTGGATTCTGCTTGCTAGTATTTTGTTGAGGATTTGTGCATCTATATTCATCAGAGATATTGGTCTGTAATTTTCTTTTTTGTAGTATCTTTGCCTGGTTTTGGTATCAGGGTGATGGTGGCCTCATAGAATGAGTTTGGGAGTGTTCCTTCCTCTGCAATTTTTTGGAAAAGCTTGAAAAGGATGGGTGTTAGCTCTTCTCTAAATGTTTGATAGAATTTCCCTGTGAAGCCATCTGGTCCTGGACTTTTGTTTGTTGGAAGATTTTTAATCACAGTTTCAATTTCATTACTTGTGATTGGTCTGTTCATATTTTCTATTTCTTCCTGGTTCAGTCTTGGAAGGTTATACCTTTCTAAGAATTTATTTCTTCTGGGTTGTCCATTTTATTGGCATACAGTTGCTTGTAGTAGTCTCTTGTAGTAGTAGTCTCTTGTAGTAGTCTCTTAGGATGCTTTGTATTTCTGCGGTGTCTGTTGAACCTTCTCCTTTTTCATTTCTAATTTTATTGATTTGAGTCCTCTCCCTCTTTTTCTTGATGAGTCTGGCTAATGGTTTACCAATTTTGTTTATCTTCTCAAAGAGCCAGCTTTTAGTTTTATTGATCTTTGCTATTGTTTTCCTTGTTTCTATTTCATTTATTTCTGCTCTGATCTTTTTGATTTATTTCCTTCTGCTAACTTTGGGTTTTGTTTTTTCTTCTTTCTCTAGTTCCTTTAGGTGTAAGGTTAGATTATTTATTTGAGATTTTTCTTGTTTCTTGAGGTAGGCTTGTATAGCTATAAACTTCCCTCTTAGAACTGCTTCTGCTGCATCCCATAAGTTTTGGATTGTTGTGTTTTCATTGTCATTTGTCTCTAGGTATTTTTTGATTTCCTCCTTGATTTCTTCATTGATCTCTTGGTTATTTAGTAACGTATTGTTTAGCTTCCATGTGTTTGTGTTTTTTACATTTTTTCCCTGTAATTCATTTCTAATCTCATAGCGTTGTGGTTCAGAAAAGATGCTTGATATGATTTCAGTTTTCTTAAATTTACTGAGGCTTGATTTGTGACCCAAGATGTGATCTATCCTGGAGAATGTTCTGTGTGCACTTGAGAAGAAAGTGTAATCTGCTGTTTTATGATGGAATGTCCTATAATTATCAATTAAATCTATCTAGTCCATTGTGTCATTTAAAGCTTAATTTCCTTATTTATTTTCATTTTGGATGATCTGTCCATTGGTGTAAGTGAGGTGTTAAAGTCCCCCACTATTATCGTGTTATTGTCGATTTCCTCTTTTATAGCTGTTAGCAGTTGCCTTATGTATTGAGGTGCTCCTATGTTGGGTGCATATATATTTATAATTGTTATATCTTCCTCTTGGATTGATCCCTTGATCATTATGTAGTGTCCTTGTCTCTTGTAACATTCTTTATTTTAAAGTCTATTTTATCTGATATGAGTATTGCTACTCCAGCTTTCTTTTGATTTCCATTTGCATGGAATATCTTTTTCCATCCCCTCACTTTCAGTCTGAATGTGTCCATAGGTCTGAAGTGGATCTCTTGTAGACAGCATATATATGGGTCTTGTTTTTGTATCCATTCAGCAAGCCTGTGTCCTTTGGTTGGAGCCTTTAATCCATTCACGTTTAAAGTAATTATTGATATGTATGTTCCTAATTCTCTGAATTCTTCATTAAGTGTCATGCTTATTCCCCCCTCTGGGCTTTTGAATAGGCTCTCTGCCTGGAAGGCCCTTCACTCTTATCCTTCTTCATCCAAATAACCCCTACTCATCCTTCAGGTTTCTGTTCAAAATGTCCCTTCCCCAGCCAGACCTTCCATTGCCCTCAGATCAGGCTTAGACCACCCATTATATGTTCTCATAGCACTCACTCTATTTATTGCATTCCCAAACTTCTATAATATGATCATCTTACTTTTAAATAAAAAATAAAATTTAAAAACTATCACTACCAACACAGGATACATTACTATATCATATCAGCCAGCTATCAGATAGAACTGTTTGGTTTTCCTGGGAGAGGGAGGAATAAAGGACAAAGGCACTTTTAGAGAGGCAACGTGGAGGGAGAACCACCAGGGAGAGATGGGGAAAGCGTGAGGTATGAAGGCCTTGAATAGCCATCTGGAAATAAGGGGTAGAGAAGGAGAGGAGAAGGAGACTGAAGATCACCTCATAATTTTGCTGTTTATCTATTCTGGTCCTCAACTCAGTGTGCAAAATAGGATCACAGATGAGATGGAGATGAAGGAGGATCAGGTGGGGATCAGACATATCTTGCAGTTGCTCCACGTTTAACCAAGAGTCTCATGGTTATAGGATGTGCTCATCTCAAAAAGGGCCATTGAGCATTCTAAGCAGAGCACCTGGGAATTTACCTGCTTTCTGAAAGTTCTGCTTCTCAAATTTTTCTAGAGTTCTTTCAGAGTTACAATTTACTTTTAATGATCAATTTCACTACTTGATAATAAAATACACAGTATTCCATTTTAAAAATCTAGAAGATGGGCACCTCTGATATTTATAGGTTTCTTAAGTATACAAATTTTACCTGGTCAGATATCTATTAGATAACGTTATGGAAAAAGCAGGTGAACCACAACATGGTCTTTTATTTTCCTTTCCAGACTGAACAGTTCCTGCAGAAGTCTTGCTATATATACTTATATTTCATATGAGTACATCTCTTTGTAGTGATTTTTTAAAACAGGACCAGAGGCCAACCTAATTCTAATAGGCTTTTAACTTTTTTTTTATTATTTTCAATGATGATTAAATTAAAGCACTTATAAATTTTTTAAACATCTTTATTGGAGTATAATTGCTTTACAATGGTGTGTTAGTTTCTGCTTTATAACAAAGTGAATCAGCTATACATATACATATATCCCCATATCTCCTCCCTCTTGAATCTCCCTCCCACCCTCCCTACCCCACCCCTCATAAAATTTTAAAACTATAGAATAAAGTAATAATAAGAGCTGATATTGACTAATCAATCACTAAGGTAGTATGCTGACTATTATACATCTGTAGGACTACTATAATCATTACTGTTTTTACAGAATAGGAAATTGAAGCTTAGAGAAACCATGTACCCTTCTTGAGGTCACATGGCTAGTAAGTGATAGAGCCAGAACTTGGACCCAAGCAGTCTGTGTTAAGCTGGCTCAACCATTGCTCCACACTGCTAAGTAGTAAAGTATGTGGTGAAAGTCTCTGAGCCTGGGGTATGGGTTAGGCTGCTTGAAGGGTCAGTCAAAAACGTTTCTTGTGAACATTATTGATAATTAAAAATAAGCAGTGTTTTTGTAGTTTGACATGGCCCTCTTGATGCCATCTGTTTCAAAATGACTGTGTAAAATTGTCCTGCTTCTGAATTCAACACAAAAGCCCTTAGAGAGAAGTGTCTTGAGAATAGATAAAAAACCTAAAACCTATCAGCCAGACAGTGCCCTGGCTCTCTGCTAGACCTGGAGTGGCTCTTCCCTTGCCTTCCCAGGTAAGACTGCATCATACTGACCAAATATCCAGAACTAATTAAGCCAGGAAAGTCTAAAGGAGAACAGGATTAAAGGAGATTAGATCTAGCTACAATCCAAGACTTCCTACTTGTTCAATGTGAACAAGACTAAATAGAGCAGAGCTGTTGCTTGAATGGCACATAAGTTGGCTCACTCCTGTTTGTTCTCCCTCCCTCCCTTCCTCTCTTCCTCCCTCTGATCCATCACACCCTGGAAAGGAATAATGATGGCCTTCACAAAGATAAGAGAATTTCATTTCCCACCACCAGGAAGCCAGGAAACACTCTCAGGCATTTAACTCTTCAGCAACTTATTTGAAGCAATCGCACTGAAGGCAGCAGCTGACTGGGCCCCTTAAGGCTCTGATTTGTGTGAAACACACACAGCAGGCCAAGTTCTGCTCCCAGCCATTCACAGAGCTCTCTCTACAGCTCTCTGACATCTCCAGGCTGGCAGAAGAGAGCTGCAGTACCTCCAGGCCTTGTAGAAGAAATTATTTTCAAAACCTTTTTCCATCTAACCCTGTTCTAACTAGAGTTCCATAGAGAACTGTTGGACAGCATCTAAGAAGATACTTTCTTAACTGGGTGAGAGTCTATCATCTGAACTAGAATTTTTCTTTAAAAAAATCAATGATTATCTTAATTAGTCTTGTTTAGTAAATATACACACACACACAGACACTGATCAATATATGAAAATAACCAGGGGAGAGAAGAATGAGGAAGAGAACCCTTAGGTATGTGGGAACTGAAATAAGTAGTGGAATGTGGATATCACTTCCCCTGCAGCATTCTGAAGTGGTATCTGATTATTTTCTCACACCCCAATTATCCCAGGGCCAGAAATCACCCTCACTCCCCATTGCTATTTCTAGTGCTCTTTACTCTTGTAAACCTCTCTTTGGCTTACATCATCTGACTATACCAACCTCTCTCTCTCCTTCTTTCTGTAGCCATCAACAATTCTTTTACTTATCAGACCTCGGTATCATCCTCCCCAACCCAAGCCCTGTCATCTTTCTTAGTGACGTCAACATTCATATAGATGGTTCGTCCAAACCCCTGGCTTCTAATAGTTCCTTGATTTCTGAATTTCCATTGGCCTGCCCCTGCACCCCAGCTTAACCACCCATCCCTAAGATTCTTGAATCTGCTTCACCTTCCATATCACTAACTCCAGCATCCTGCTCTCTGTTCATAACCTCTTCTCTTTCTGCTTTGCATATTCAAGTACTTCCATTACAACCATTTTTGACTTAAGATCTCCAGTTCATTGACTTCTTCACTTTACTCCCAATCTATCAGCTAGCTTTCCTTTATCTAGCTTTTTATCCAGTTTCAATCCCTCAGCCCATCTTTTCCATAATTTTTGTCAACATCATAAACTCCCTTGCCTCTCTCTTGTTTCATTGCACTCATCTGGCAAAACCTTAACCCAGGATGAACACTATTGTCCACTTTCACCAGGTCTGTATCAGAGTGATCAGTAAGTGCTAGACAAAGTCACACATGAGGAAGACTAGGACAACGATGTGTTCAAGACTGCCAACTTCATACATGTTCTCAACACCACCTGCAATCCTAATATGTGTCTTTGGTCAATTCCATTTTCCTACTCTCTACAGACTACTTTGAATTTTCTTCATCATCCTCAAACCTACATCCCTTGACTCCATCCTCCTCCCTCTGTCTCAGCAAATTACAGAGAAAATTAAACCATTAGACATAACTGCTCTACTCTTCTTGATTATAAACACAAATGCTGGCCTACACCTGTGTGTGTCCTTTCACCATTAAGAGCCAGCTCTACCACTTGATAGCTGTGTGAATTTTATCAAATCACATGTCCTTTCTGTGCTTTGTGTTTTCTATAAAATTGGACAATAGTAATAATTAATTACTAATTAGTAAGTTTTTAAAATGTAATGAGTTAATATGTGTAAAGTGTTTGCAATAGTGTGTGGCACTTGGTAAGCCCTATTTATTTACTATTTTGAATGTTATTATAACTATCCTCCCCTCTATAATAAAGGAACTAGCATTCCTCCTAGCTAAGGTAAATTCCTCCACCTGTGCCTAATATCCCATCTCTTCCATTTACACCAGGAACCTCTCATCATTCAACAAACGTTTGTTACGTGCCCACTATGTACCAAACACTTTTCCCAGACTTTGGGTAGACAGGCAGGTATGAACTTGTAGTATTCAAAGTATAGCAAGAAGCCCATCAGGGCTAGAGCAGAATGAGGAAGTCATATGGGATGGGAGAGGTAGTTGGACCATAAGACTTGTATGAATAATGTTTGCTGAAATCTCATTGGCTGTCATTTTGTTTCAAGATTGTGGACAAAGCCATAAATTGAACTTTACATAAGACCTGATAGCAGATATTAGTGAACCATCCAAATGAGTCAATTTCTTCAGAAGGTGCTATGGAATGTTAGGATCCACCTTAAAATCGAGTTGGCTAATAGAGCTCATTCAATGATTAAAAAGGTTAAGTCAAGAACCTACCTGTGGCCTTCTCAAACCCATCTAGTGTCACCCATCCCTATTAGTTGTGACTTACACGGGCCTCTCAATAATCTATTCTTCATCTCTATAGTTCATACCATCTCTTTGCTTTGAAATTTTCCTGTTTGCCTCACATAGTGTGGCTTGTGTTTTATGGAGTAATGGATAAGAGCACTGGCTCTGCCATTTACTAAATAGACAACTTCTGTGTGTCTCTGTTTCCTCATCTATAAGGTCAAGATAACAATAGCAGCTATGTCATAGCACTGCTGTGAGGCTTCAATGGTATAGTACATGTAAATTGCTTAGAACAGTGTCTGGCCCGTAGTAAATGGTTAAAGGGTGAGCTCTGTAGACAAGTTGGCCTAAGTATTATTCCCAGCTCTACATCTTACTAGCTGTGTGCCCTCAGGCAAGTTAATTTACCTCTCTAAGCCTCTATTACTTCATTTGTAAAATGGGGATAATATAAGTACCTGTCTTACAAGTTGTTGTGAGGATAAAATGAAATATAATGCAGGGAAAGTGCTTAACACACAGTAGTTACTCTTGTTATTATGATTAAAGTCTCAAACTTTGCATTTAAAAAGCCAGATTTCCTGTGCCCCCTCTCCATGTAAAACTGTATTGCTTTCTGCCATATATTTTCTTCCTCACCCCTTGGCCACTTTCCCAAATCCTAATTATCTTTCCACTCAATATAGGATCCCTCCAAGGCTAATGTTCCTACCCTCAATCTGACAGCCTACCTAAATGTTATATGCACCTTCTGTCACACAAAACCAGGACCTCAGATAGGAGTAAACACATTTCAACTGTCACTTGTTCCATCTTTATCCCATTTATTTTCACCGGTGATTATCACATTTTGGAATTCATCCTCAAATCAGAATAGTTCCCTGGCAGCAAGACAGAGAAGGCCTGAGAAGGGGCTGGAAGCTGACCATGGCAAACACATCACACAGAAGATGACAAAGGAGATACAGTCAAGCACACAATGCCTGGAGTCCAAAGCAAAACCATATGAATCACCCAGAGGGCCAGTGCTTGGGGTATGATGGATAGGGGATGCTAGGTAGCAAGGGTTCTATCAGGGAGAAGGAAACTGGGGAGAGCGAGGCAGCAACAGTCTGGGATGAAGGAATAGAAAATGATTTCATCTCTTCCTCAGTGTGACTTGAGGCAAATCCATTATGATTTTAGAGTTTTTTATTTTCCTCTTGTAAAGTAGTTAAATATCCTCTCTATAACATATGTCCCCCTAGGCCATGTAACTAGAAACTTCCATGACCAAAGATTCATTTCTTTAGGTTGAGTGAGTATTTCTATAATCACCCTTAGAAATGCTTGCATTCCTGGGAAAGTTATATATAATACCATTAGTATGAACCATAGGGGAGTGTCACCTTGGGGAGTCCTAAAGGAATGGGACCCAGGGCTGAGAAGTTTTAGTTGGGAGAATTGGTTTCAGGAAAGGTCAGAGCAAGAAGGCAGGCTCAAGTTGTAGGACTTCTATGAGGCCAAGAGCATGCAAGGTAAACATAAAGGAAGAGTATGAGCCAGGAGTGAATGAACCATTGGATATGAAGCACCAAAGACCTGATGGCTCCATAATTTCCCCGTTCAGTGGATATTTATTACTTATTATCTTACTTGACCTCACCATGGGAATGACTTTGGTTGACCTCTTCTCTCACTCACAAAACTCTCTCTACCCTAGAGAGTCATCTTTGACCTCTCCTTCTCCTTTATATTCTGTATCAAAATAAATATGATGTCCTACTGAGTCTGTCTCAGAAGTATTTTTTCAAATCTCTCCCCTCCGTTCCATCCCTTCTTTCACTGCCTTAATGTCATCCCTCATCACTTAGCACCAGAACACTACCATAATCCCTTCTTAACTGCTACTTCTGCAAAGCTCCTATCCCATTTCTACACTAATATCAGAGAGTGTCTGAAGTCCTAAATCTAACCATGTCTTTCCACTGCTGAAAATCCTTCTGGTGCCCAAATGTCTTGGCCTTTGCCAATCAGTGAATACAAATGAGGCCACATTAATACTCTTACCAAAATCACAATAGCTCTCAGATCCTACCTGTTTGAATGCAGGAAGTTCAATCTTTTGCAGAATATTTCTAGAAACTCTCAGGGGTGTTAACAGGTGTCCATAAATCCCTCCCAGCCATCTCTTACTGATGCAGATGTCTGATCCATGATTCTGCAACCTGAGATCTATAAAGTGCCTAGGAGGAAGCACTTCAACCTGTAAGTTTGCTCCAGCTGATGTCACTAATGCCCAGGAATTACTTCGTGAGCTAAATGGCACATTATTTGAATATACATTATTTGAATGTGGCTACTACCACAGCCTCTGACAAGCTAATTTCCAAAGCACATAGGTCATTAAGAAGAGATGTCAAAAATAGAGGATCACTGCTGTCCATTCCATAGTCTTCAGCCTATGATAGGGCAAGTGACTACCCAGCCTTCCAAGCAGATACAACTACCCTCTGGGGGACTCCCACTGCAAACACTTGCCCAGAGGATCATCAGCCAGGCCTTCCTTCTGTGCTGTGAGGGCAAACATGAATGAGAAAAAAACCCTAGCCCAATTCACCTCCTCCCATCCCACAGAGATGCTCATTTCAGGAATACCTCTTTCCATTCTGATCATCTTCTAGGGTGCTCATATTGTCCTGGGAACTGGGAAAAGTGACAGATGAATAGGGATGCTCTTGCTGAGAATTCCCTCGGGATATCTATATACCACATGCAGCTAGCCTAAGATGGAAATAAATTTAAGAGCTAACACTTACATGGCACATACTATTTGCCAGACACTGCTTTAAGCACTTTAGTACCACGTAAGATAGATAAATATCATCCCCATTTTACAGATGAGAAAACTGAGAAACAGGGGGAAAGCAACTTGCCCAAGGTTATACAGCTAACAAGTTGTAGAGCCAGAATTTAAACCCAGAGAGTCTGGTTTAAGACTCTATGTACTAAACCACTCATTTTACTGGAGCTCTCCAGATGTAGCTCTGAGGAACAGTGACGATTTAGCCTCAGCTAGGTATGTGTCCTCCTTCCCTTCCACCCCCCACCAACCACTGCCACCCCACCTCACTGATAGCCTTTTCAAACCTTCTGGTTACACCTATGTATCCATAGACTTTAAGAAGCCTTTCCCTAACATGTGTGGGGAACTGGGACAAATGTAAAAATGGAGGTATATATACCACGTGTCCAAATAAGTTGAACAAACTTTAAATAAAATATGTTCTATCTTCTTACCTTGATAAATATACCTTCATAACAACCTGGAAGTCTAGGTTTGCAGAATTCTTGGGCTCCTCAGAGTTCTTCATAAAAATTTGGCAGCACAGGGAAAGCCAGCCCACCGCCCTTCTCTGCCCACTCCTGGCTCCACATCCTGTCTGGTATGTACTATATGAGTGGAAACTCTAGTCTGAGTGTGAAAGATCCACCCACACATCCCACAAAGTCACCCTGGGGCCTAGATGTATGCACACTAATGGTATGGTCTGCCTTTGGGAGAACAGACCCTAGAAAGAGGCTTATGAAAGCTCTGGAAATAGGTTTCAAGCCATTTGATATGAGAGACTGAGAGAGAGAGGTTACAACAGTACCTGGTACATAGTAAGCACAATAGAAATCTTAGCTATGATTAATCCTCTCATAAAAAGACATGCATCATGTGTGCAAATGAGGCAGACTCCCACCCCTAAAAAAAGGCATAGAGGCTACTGACTGCCCATGCACAGAATCCAACATATTTTGGTGAGAATAAGTTTCTGAGCTGTGGAAACACAATCTTCCAGTCCAAACCTCCTCAGTTGCCATGTGTGAATTCAAACAATTTTTTTTAAAGTAGCAGAGCATCACATTGTAAGCAAATTCTTAATCTGTTGGTAAAGAAAATTAAGTAAAAACATATCCTCAAGCTCATTCTTATGAACACAACCATTCTTCAACCCAAATGCAGAGGTTATTAGTTCTTTTTTCCTATTATACAAAGTGCAAAGAGTTGGAAAAAAGACATGCAATGTGTGAAAATCAAATAAGTGAATTGCAGGGCTGCCTAAACGGTGTGGAGAGAAAACTGAAAGTTGCCCTACTCAAAGTTAATTTCCCCCAGGTACCAGAAATTTCACCGACTGAAACTCATTTCTTTGGGTTAAGGCATCTTTTCCAGGAACCACACATTGTAATTATGGGCTGGAAGGTCATTTATTAGCCCATTATTAGCTTAAATTAGTAGTGTGAAATTTATCACCAGATGACCAAGAGCTGAGAGCAAGGTCCTAGGGCCTAGATTCCCCAAGGTCTTCACTGGACCTTCACTGAAAAGAACAGAGGTGAGGGAGCTAGTTCACCCCAGTGCTTGGGGGACAGAGCCAAAAAGGCAGAGAACACCCTGAATGTCTTTGCTTCAAGGTTTGTACCTTTCCAACTCAACAGTGAAAAAACACAAACAACCCAATTAAAAATAAGCAAATAACTTGAATAGACATTTCTCTAAAGAAAATATACAGATGGCCAATAATCACATGAAAAAGTGCTGAACATCAACAAATCATTAGGGAATCGGAAGTCAAAACCACAATGAACTATTACTTCATACCCACTTAGATGACTAACAAAAAACAAAACAAAATAGAAGATAGCAAGTGTTGGCAAGAATGTGGAGAAACTGAAGCCCTTGTGCACTATTGGTGGGACTGTAAAATGTGGCTGCTACTGTGGAAACCAGTATGGTGGTTCCTCACAATATTAAATAGAATTACTATATAATCCAGCAATTCTACTTCTGGGTATATACCTAAGAGAATTAAAAACAGGAACTCAAACAGATAATACGTACACACATGTTCATACCAAAATTATTCACAGTAGCCAAAGGGTGGAAACAATCCAAATGCCCATCAATAGGTGAATGAATTAAAAAATGTGGTATATTTACACAAAAGAATATTATTCAGTCTTTAAAAGGGGGGAAATTCTGATACATGCTACCACACGAATGAACTTTGAAGATATTATAAGTGAGACAAACCAGTCACAAGAGGACAAATATTGTATGATTCCACTAATATGAGATACTTAGAATAGGCAAATTCTAGGTGTCTAGATAGAAAGTAGAACAGTGGTTGCCAAGGGCTGGGAACCAGGAGGAATAAGGAGTTATTGTATAATGGGTATAGAATTTCAGTTAGGGAAGATGAAAAAATTCTGGAAATGGATGGTGGTGAGGGTTGCAAAACAATGAGTGTGTACTTAATGCCACTGAACTGTACACTTAAAAATGGTTAAATGGGGACTTCCCTGGTGGCACAGTGGTTAAGAATCCGCCTGCCAATGCAGGGGACACAGGTTCTAGCCCCGGTCCGGGAAGATCCCACATGCCGCGGAGCAACTAAGCCCATGCACCACAACTACTGAGCCTGCGCTCTAGAGCCCGCGAGCCACAACTACTGAGCCCGTGCACCGCAACTACTGAAGCCTGCGTGCCTAGAGCCCAAGCTCCACAACAAGAGAAGCCACCTCAGTGAGAAGCCCACACACCACAACAAAGAGTAGCCCCTGCTCGCCACAACTAGAGAAAGCCTGCGTGCAGCAAAGAAACCCCAATGCAGCCCCCCAAAATAATTAATTAATTAATTTTAAAATGGTTAAATGGTAACTTTTATGTTACATATATTTTACTATAATAAAAGAAATTATTACTACCTGCCTACCATAATACTTCTAACCCTCATGAGAATACTATGTGACTGGTATTTATAAAATTTTTACAAAGAGTTGTATCTTAAAATGTTTTGCATTCCAGACCATAGTATATCCATGTTTGTTTCAATGCTTCTAAAAGGGTCCCAAAATCTTGGCCCAACCTTGTTCTTGGAAGATGTTTGCCCGGAGGCTGCAAAACAAAACAAAACACATTGTCCTCTGCCAGCAATTTGAGAAGTGAAGGCATAGAGCAAAGTTTCTTAATTGTGGGATTATTAACATTTGGGGCCAGATAATCCTTTGTTGTTGGAGGGCTGCCCCATGCACTGTACGATGTATAGCAGTATCTCTGGGCTATAGCCACCAGTTATCAGTAGTAAGAGATACAGTTAGACTGAGGCCTGGGAAAGGTGGTCCTAGACAAGCAGAGGGTAACTTGAACATATCAGATGCCAGTGAGGATGAGGAAACAAACTTTGCCTACTTAAAAATGTGGCTGAGGGTGGGGCTAGGTGGGTGTAGGGAGAAGGTCTGTTAACTGAAAATGTTTTAAATGATTCTTAACTCATTAACCCCGCTTATTCTCCAGTTAGGCAGAAGAGTTATTTCTCTCTGAATTTTTTTCTGTGACCTAATTGATTTCTTTGAGATCTCTGTTCTTTCATTGGGCTCTTTAAGCCACACAATGAAGTCAAAGTACCTCATATCAGTGACTGTACAACTCTTTGGGGAGGGGAAAACTTTCCATTTTTGCTGAGTTCATAAACTATCCAATAAGGGGCCTTAGACCTTGGGATTTTTAAGATTATAGTTTCCATTTATTTTGTGCCTACTATGTGCTAGGCACCATACATATGACTTAATTCATACCTTTGCTTTAATCCTCACAACAGCTCTCATAACAATGCCTGTAAGAAAGATATTTTAATACTCATTTTCTACATGAAACTGAAGTTCAGGAAGGTTGAGTGCCTTAAGCAAGGCTGCATGGCTAAGAAGTGGCAGATTCAAACATAGACCTGTCTGACCCAGGAGTTTGCTCTATACACAGTGCCTCCCACAGTAGATCTATGCTCCCTGCTTCAAAGCAGATTCCACCTGAACAGGGAAGAGCTGAACTAGAGGTCCCTTCTAGTCCAGGGACTTGGGTGGGGGAGCGGTGGGGGAGGGCAGAGGGCTTAGAATTCAGGTCAGGAGAGCACACCAGACCACTTATGCTGAATTTCCATGTATAAGCGCCTCCTCTATGAATTGGCTCAATCACTGAGTTTGGCTATCTAGAGTTGAGGTAGTATGGAATACTGGTATTGTCTGAACATGTAAGGCGCCTTGCTAGTTACCATACAACCTTCAAGACATATGGTTCTCAAAGTCTCATCCTAGACCAGTAAGATGACCTATCATCTGGTTTTCCCAGCATTGTCCCAGTTTTAAGCATTAAAAGTCCAAAGTTCTGTAAAACTCCTCAATCTCAGGCAAGGTAGGATGGTTAGTCACCCTTTAACCCACAGCACCAGCATCACCTGGGAAGTTGTTAGAAATGCACCACCCCAGATCTCGTAGAAACTCTGAGGGTGGCACTTGGCAATCTGTTTTAACAAGCCCTCCAGGCAATTCTGATGCATGCTACAGTGTAAGAAACACTGTCCAAAATAAACCTTTTAGATGACTGGGAAATGTGCCCATTTGTCTTCCTGCCTTTTTCTCTGTACATCCAAATAAAACACGCTATTGAGAGAAAGCCTGTTGCTTAAGTTTTGTTTTGTTTTCTATCTCCAAAGTTGTATGAAATTACTGTTAGAGCTTTGTGTGAAACGAATAAAAATCCGTTAGGTAAATATTTATTGAACACCTACTATGCATCACTGTGTATTCCACCACTGTTCTTAGTTTGCTTCCTTCTTAATTTTGGCAGTTGCATTGTCCATAGTATTGGACACTATATCATATGATGTCACTTATATGTGGAATCTAAAAAACTTATTTACAAAACAGAAACAGACTCACAGACATAGAAAACAAACTTATGGTTACCAAAGGGGAAAGGGAGTGGAGGGAGGGATAAATTAGGAGTTTGGGATTAACAGATACACACTACTATATATAAAATAAACAACAAGGACCTACTATATAGCACGGGGAACTATATTCAATATTTTATAATAAACTATAATGAAAAAGAATCTGAAAAAGAATATATATATTAAAAAAACTGAATCACTTTGTTGTTCACCTGAAACTAACACAACACTGTAAATCAACTATACTTCAAAATAATAATATTGATAATATCATTATAAATAAGAAAAAAATATAGCATTTTGGGCAGGATTTTGAAGGTTTTTTGGTTAGCTAGATAGAGTTTTTCTATGTTGCCTCTACAAACTTAGTGTACTCCTCTACTCCTCTACAGGGTTAAGAGGTTAGAATGGAAAGGAAAGAGTGTGGTTGTGTGTGTGCGCACACAAATGAAAATTTTGGTAAAATAAGATCTCTGTACCTTGCAGTTCTCAGCTGTAACCTGAGCAGATGGAAATTGTGCCATGAATATCATAAGAAGATGCACTGACACAAATCAACAGGAACCATGAGTTCGGGGGTATTAGAATTGAAGGCCTAACAGAGCAAAGGGGCTCAAGAACAGATGAAGTAAAGGATGACCACTAATGAAATAACATAGCAAAAAGAGCGAAGAGTGACCTGGAGAAAGAAGGATTTCAGATCATGCCAGGCTCTGTGCAGCACTGGGGATCCTGCCTGGCATTTGGAGGGTAGAAGTGCTATCTGTGGGGCCCCTGCCTGGGGTACGGGATGCTATAAATATCTTTCACTCCCTTCCGAAAGGGTCATACCGAACCCAGGGTCAGGAAAGCTCCGAGGTATCTTGGCTCTACATGTGATTGTATGAAGCACAACTATTCTATGATTTTTTTAAAAAAATTGTGTGCTGCAAACTGTAACTGAATTGTAACCGATCAGTAGAAGTGATGCATGCTTAGAGATCTCTGGGTAAAAAGTTCTATGTACCTGTTCCAATAGCTTTGCTGTTACCAAGCATGGCTAACAAAAGAAATGGTTCTGTTCAATATTTCAATTATATCTATTAAATTATGTTGTAAGCTGGACTGATTAGCACTACATTAGCTCATTAACTTTGACAGTCTGACCATGTTGTGCTAAGGATGGCATCTAAGTGCCCCCGTTTATATGCATTAGATTCACTCATGTAGGCCTCCCTGGGAGAAAAGTAAAACTCATAATAATAAAAAAAAAATCACCACTAGTAAGACAGTACAATAATAATTCTGAGGAACAATATCACAATTTTGCCTTCAAATTCTGTCAGCATAAATGCAAACCTACTTCAGGCAGAAACTTGTAAATATAACAAGCAGATGGTATGTGGAAATTCATACAGCTTTAGAAAAATGCAATAATATCGTGTTTGTGTTGACAGAGCTCCTTCTTTGAAAGGAGCTCTAATCTCCAGACATGTGTATTCTCTCTTTAGCACAGTCCTGCGAGTCTGGGTGTGGGTAGGTATGTAGTGGAAGAACTTGGCAAGGTCACACCCTGCACATCATGCTGGGGCCTGAGAAAGAGTTGGGCCTTTGGATAAAACTGACATCCCCGGCTTCCTCTACCCCACATAGTATGGCTGCATTCCAGGCAACAGAAGCAATGCTGACCTCCATCATACATCCATTCACTGATTCATTTAATCAGAGTTTACATGGAATATGGTCATTCATTCCCTTAGTGAAGAGCTTCTCAGCCATGGCTACATATTAGAATCAACTGGGGAGCTTTTAAAAATTACTGACATATCCAGATCTTCTGATTTTTTTGCATTGGAAGAATAAATATAGTATCACTTATTAAGCATAAACTTTGGGGGTTTTTGGTGACAGACTTACTAAGATATAATTTACATACCATATAATTCACTCATTTGAAGTATCTAATTCGGCTCTCACCTTCTGAAACGGACTGCATTCTGCCTATGGAATGTGTATCTCTGCTTTCACTTTACTATGGCTCGCTCTTGAATACTTTCCTCTCACGCCCCATTTGGCCTGCAACCTCTTTACAAAGGATATTAATAAATCTACTTCCTACCTATCAAAAAAAATAGTGTCTAATTCAATGGCTTTTAGTATGTTCGCAGGGTTGTACAACCAACACCACAATCCATTTTGGAACATTTCCATCAACCCAAAAAGAAACACTGACCTGAGGCAATCCCAGTCCTGATTTAATACTATCTGTGTAACTTTGGGCAAGTTATTGAATCTTCAGTATTTTGAACACTCAACTGCAGAATGTGAATAATAATACCTTCTAATTTGGTATTTGTGAAAATTAAATAAAATGATGCAAGTAAAAAGAAAGAAACCCTTCACTCTTTAATTATCACCATCACCTACCCCCAGGCCTGCATCTCCACCCTAGCACTAGGTAAATTCAAATCTACTTTCTGTCTCTATAGATTTACTTATACTAGACATTTCATATAAGTGGAATCATACAATACGTGACCTTTCATGTCTGGCTTCTTTCACAACCATAGTGCTTTCAAGGTTCATCTATATTGTAGCATGAATCAATACTTAAGTCATTTTAAAGGCCAAATAATATTCCACTGTATAAATATAACACATTTTGTTTATCCATTCATCAGTTGATGAACATTCATATTCTTTCCGTATTGTGCTATTATAATAATGCTGATATTAACATTTGTATACAGTTTTTGTATTGACATATGTTTTCAACTTTTAGGAGTATATACCTAGGAGTGGATTTGCTGGACCAAATGGTAATTCTATATTTAACATTTTGAAGAATTTCCAGAATATTTTCCAAAGTAGTTACACCAATTTACATTCCTACCAGGAATGTATGAGGTTTCCACTTTCTCAGCATCTTCACCAACACTTGTTATTATCGGTCTTTTTGATTATAGCTATTCTAATGGGTATGAAGTAGTATCTCATTTTGGTTTTAATTAGCATTTCCTTCATGACTAATGATGTTGAGCATCTTTCATGCACTTATTAGCCATTTGTTTATTTTCTTTTCTTTTAACATCTTTACTGGGGTATAATTGCTTTACAATGGTGTGTTAGTTTCTGCTTTATAACAAAGTAAATCAGTTATACATATACATATGTTCCCATATCTCTTCCCTCTTGCATCTCCCTCCCTCCCACCCTCCCTATCCCACCCCCCCAGGCGGTCACAAAGCACCGAGCTGATATCCCTGTGCTATGTGGCTGCTTCCCACTAGCTATCTACCTTACGTTTGGTAGTGTATATATGTCCATGCCTCTCTTGCGCTTTGTCACAGCTCACCCTCCCCCGCCCATATCCTCAAGTCTGTTCTCCAGTAGGTCTGTGCCTTTATTCCTGTCTTACCCCTAGGTTCTTCATGACATTATTTTTTTCTTAAATTCCATATATATGTGTTAGAATACGGTATTTGTCTTTCTTTCTGACTTACTTCACTCTGTATGACAGACTCTAGGTCTATCCACCTCATTACAAATAGCTCAATTTCGTTTCTTTTTATGGCTGAGTAATATTCCATTGTATATATGTGCAATTTGTTTATTTTCTTTGGAGGAATGTCTTTCTGATCCTTTGCCTATTTTAATTGAGTTACTTGTCTTTTTATTATTGAATTGTAAACATTCTTTATACATTCTAGATAAAAGTCCTTTATCAGATATATGATTTACAAACATCTTCTCCAAGTGCATTTTCACTTTCTTGATAGTGTGCTTTGATTCAGAAAAGTTTAAAATTTTCAAGAAGTCCAATTTACCTATTTTTTTCTTTTGTCACTCATGCTTTTGGTGTCATATCAAATAATTTATTGCCAAGTTTAAAGTCATGAAGATTTATCCCTAGGGTTTCTTCTGATAATTTTGTAGCTTTAGTACTTATATTTATGTCTTTGATCCATTTTGAGTTAATTTTTGCATACAGTATGAGGCAGGGGTCCAAATTTCCTTTGCATGTATATATTCAGTTGTCTCAGCACCATTTGTTGGAGAGAATATACCTTCTCCTCATTGAATGTTCTTGGCACCCTTGTTGAAAATGAATTGACCATAGATGTATGAGTTTATCTCTGGACTCTGAATTCTATTCTATTGATCTATATGGCTATCTTTATGCTAGTAACATACTATTTTGATTACTGTAGCTTTTTAGTAAGTTTTGAAATAGGGAAGTGGGAATTCCCTATTTTGTCCTTCTTTTTCAAGATTTTTTGGCTATTCAGTGTTCCGTGTAACTCCATACAAATTTTAGGATCAGTATGTCAATTTCTACTATGAAGCCAGCTGAGATTCTGATAGGGCAGAGCTTCTTGATATTTACTGAATTATTGTGGATAAGAACTGTGCCAGGTATTGGGGATACAGCACTAAACACAACACAGTGCTCACCTTTGAGTAATTTACAGTCCATCAGTTGCTCAAGAATATTTACAGGAAACCTAAGCAGGATCCCAGACACATTGTTAAGATCCAATTTTGCCCAACACATGGCTCTAATTTGGCTGCTGCTTAGTTCGCTTCCCAGAGCCAACAAGGGAAGAAAGGAATCATGTTGGATGGAATGAACAGCAGGCATTTTACAAACAGGGACCACCAGTTTTGAGAGAAGAAAGGGTCTTGGTCAATCCTTACCTCACATAAAATACACTAAATTCAAGACCATGGCTGTTTATTTGGCATTTCTTGGGCCCTTCAGCACTGCACTAGGTGCTTCAGAAGATAGGAAGGAGGGAGAGCAGAAAGAGAAAGAGGAGAGAAAAAGAGAAAGAAGAGGAAGAATAGAAGGAATGAAAAATATTTTGAGCTCCTATTATGTGCCAGACACTACATTATGTACATTTATATTATTTTTTTTGTATTTTTCCAGTTTTATTGAGATATAACTGACATATAACATTGTGTAATTTTAAGGTATATAATGTGATGATTTGATACACATATATATAGTGAAATGATTACAATAAGGTTAGTTAACACCTCCATCATCTCACATAATTACCTTTTTTGTGTGGTGAGAACATTTAAGAGCTACTCTTTGAGCAACTTTCAAGTATATAATACAGTATTGTTAACTATAGTCACCATGCTCTGTATCTCACATTATTTTAAAGAAATATGAGATGAGCTTCCTATCCCCAAAGACCCCAGCTATATTCTAGTTGAAAACAACCACAGAATGATATGTGCCATTGATGAAGCAATCACATGAAATTATCTGGTACAGGCTATAAGTGTCAGAGTCCAGAGAAGAAAAAGGTCAACATACACTAGAAGAGGATGGAAAGGCACTGGGCCTACTGCATTGGTTACCTAAATTCACATTTGATAAGACGTAGGCTTTCAATTGGCAGAGGAGTGGGGCTTCCAGGAAGCAGAGAAGCAGGAAAAAACATGAGCAATCATAGAAACTATTCATTAAGAACTTACTACAGGGCAAGCACTACCTTAAGCACTTTATGCCTCATTGCACTCTCAACCCAACCCCAATAGGTGTATGCTATTATACCCATTCTACAGATGAGGAAAATGAGGCTTAGAAAAGTAAATTATCCAAAGTTATACAGCCCAGAAGTGGTAGAACTAAAATTGGAACACGAATGCCTTTAACTCTGCCAAATTGCCTCTAAGGATGATAAAATGAGACCTCTGGGAGGCAGAGGCAAAAACAAAAACAGTAGAGCTCATGGTTAGTTTGTTCCATGACCCCGGGAGGATCGACACAACTGCTGACTTCTGCTATCCCTATCCTTGAGATCTGACCTATACAGATCCTGGTGGCCTCAAAATGACTCCCTTATGGAAACACGACAGGGTCAGATTCACTCAAAAAGCACACACCCATGGATCCTATGTTTGTCTAGAAACAGGAAGGAGCAACCATGGCAGGAACTCCCCAAAATACTGCATCATGGGACTTGGCCCATGTTAGAGCAGACCATCTTCCCCACTCCTAGTTTCCCAGAGAAAAGCATCACCCTAAACACTCCTGATCTCTCTTTACCTTCTTCACTCACCATTCCCTGTCAGGGGAGCTCTTAACTGGGTGGTAAAAATAAGGGAGGATAAATGAAACAGGTTTGACTTGACACCTCATTCCTTCCTCTTTGTGAACCAGCCTGCCGTCTGAGATCACTTTTTGGACCAAGCTCCAAGTTCAGCATGGAAGGTGCTGCCCCTGCAGGACATATCTGTGGTAGTAGAGTGTCTGTTGTAGCTGGATAGGTAACCCTGTCTAATCCTGGAGTTCAGTTAGCAAGCCTGTTTGGCTCGCCTCCTTAGCTATCTCCCCCAGTCTAGACTTTCTCAGGACTAAAGGCAATGCTTTGTACTCCAACTGCTTTACAATTCAATTGCTTCAGAACTTGGGTAGAAATGACAGTGCAATTTATTCTCCCCCTCAAAAATCACAAGTCCCAAACTGCTTGGGCTCCCACACTCTGAAAGTAATCACCAAATAAAGGGCTCTCTTTATTTAAATCCACAGGTGAGGCTCTAGGGCACAGAGACCACTAAGAAACACAACCCACATTCCCTGAAAGACCAGAGTACACTAAATATCTAGAACAGCAGGCAAGTCCGATTAATAAGGCATTTAGCAAAATCCTCTTTAGCCTGTGTTTTGGTAAGGCAGTGTAGTGTAGTATCTTAAGAGCATCAGCTCTGGAGCCAGAATGCCAGCTCATTGACTCCCAGCTCATTACAAGCTGTGTGGCTTTGAGCAAGTTATTTTACTTCTCATTGCCTCAGTTTTCTCTTGTGAAAAACTAAATGGGTTTTTATGAAAATTACACGTGTTAATGAATGTAAACTGCTTAGGACAGTGGCTGGCATGTAGCAAGTGTCAGCTTAGCATTGTCAGTGGATGTATTCTGCACATGAATCTACTGCATAAGAATAGGCCCCTACTCCGAAAAGTGAGAATCACTCATTCATGTGGAAATTCAAAAAATATTCTCGCTCACTTACAGTCTTAATGGCAGCAGTGAAAGCAGGAGACTTTAGGTCAGATAAGTGATTACTATTCACCAGATAAGTATATTTAAGACTTTAAGGAATGAATTGGTTCATTACTCTTCTCAGCTTAGATAGTAGATCAGACTGTCCATCCTTTACTGAGATGGAATCTAGGATCCAGGACCTATCCTCAAATCTTGTTGAATTGGTCTTTGAGAAGAATCATTTTCAAATTAAACTGTGGTTCCTACTAATATATTATTAGTTTCCAAAATGGTGTTTTCTTTGCGGTTTTTTTTTTAAGATCTCATCCTTTATATCTAAGGTAACAATAAACATTTATCCTGTGCCAACCTAGTATCCAATTCTTAACTCATTCATTTCCCTCTCCCAATTGTAACTT